>NC_048276.1:29780599-30080599 GCF_009762535.1 Notolabrus celidotus | reverse complement strand
AACTTACCACACTTGATTGTTGGGATCATGCTCCAAAGGTTTGTTTAGTAAAAGACAAAAGACGCAGACCTTTGCAAAGATACATGGCTGATTTTAATCACAATCTATCGGAAGCATTTCTCTGTGGAGTGGACTAAAGCATCCTGTTCAACTGGAAAAATAAAGACACAGTTTGCATATGAAAATATATTTAGAAACATCTATTTGCAGATTAGCATCAACCAGTTAATTTAGCTCAGCATACAATTTATTCTGTGCTGGCACAGGAGGACAGGATTTGGTTTCTTTGCAGATCACCCAGATAGCGAGCTGATGAAAGCCGGTCTTATGGCGACCAAAGAGCCACGAGGACTGATGGTGCCAAGGCTATTTGGTCAGTTGGTCAAAATCTTGCATCTCCGATTACCTTCAGATTATAATGATATGTTTTCCACCAAACAGCCATGCAGGCCTTTCATTAGCTTGCTAACAAGAAAACACAATAAGGCACCATGACAGTTAACATATTTTTACAGGATTCCTGCAAAAACTAGGCTCTGTGTCCACTGGGTTGCTCTGTCTCATGTCAGTAGTGTTAATCAGATGTTTAAGCAGCATGGTTAAATTATCCACTATTTTTTTTAAATATTCCAGCATGCAAATAAAGGGTGCTGCAGCTTGTTAAACTAGTTACAGTGCATGTATCAGCATCTGGATTTACTCCCATGTCAATTTAAGAGCATATTTTACCTCTATTTGTGTCCAAAAGTAATTAAAAGTCTTTCTTTTTTGTGCTTTTCCAGATGCAGAAATCACTGTGGATCAGCAAAACAGGCCGCTGCACCGTAAAGACGAGCACCAAGTGGACACAAAGCCGTCAACATGCTTCCCTTTGTAAAACACTTGACCAGAAACAACCAGACAAACATACATTTGCATAACTTTGTGCTTCAAACTGTTCTTCCACCATCTTAAAGCCCAGTAAAATCATGTTCCAGATCCACACATCCACCCCTTAATCCCACCCCCACCCACTGCGATGCACACATGATGTGATCAGCACATGCCCATGCACCTCTGAGTCAGATCAGATGTAAAAACCACAAAATACAAACACGATAACACAGTGGATGAATAGAAACTACCATTTAGCACAAACAAAGCCAAGCAAACTACCCAATCAGAACATTTTTCAAATGTTCCTCAGATGTTGAGCAGGAGGGGGCTGCTCTACAGTCACAGTGAGCAGGCCCCTCCTGCTCTTATATATATCTATATAAATATTTACATGCAGAGTAGCAATCATAGTATCACGTCTACTTCCTCGACCCCTGGGCTAGCACGGCTGTGGTGGCTTTGAGGACATGCTGCATGCTACATGGCACCAGGTTTGTATGAACGTGCATTAGTGACAACTGGAAGCTGAGACGGTGCTGTGTGTTCAGTCGTTTGGTTTCTCATAACATTTCTCTCCCTCCATGTGCCTCGTGCTGAGGACTGAGGAGCATCAGGAAATATTTGATTATGACAAATACAAAAAGTCTGCTCAATGTTTAAACTTGGATTTACTTTTATAGGTAAGGTTGGGTCTAAACTGCAGATCATCAGCACCCCCCTTTAAATGTTTTTAAAAGTAGATTGAAGGCGTAAGGAAGATGCATCAGCTTGTAACTTTGTTTGAACGACCTGCTGCTGATCTCTGCCAGGACACTCTTGTGAAAGAGGTTTTAACTCAATGAGGCTTTCTTGCTTAAATACATTCTTAAACAAATAAAAAATAATTTTAAAATAAATTAAAACATCTTTAGACCATTGTTTAGCGTCATAATACTTATGACTTCAGTCTGTAGCTGGGTAATAAGTGGGGTGATGTATGGTGAATGGGTAGTTGTGTGTATTAGAATCCCTTCAGGTGGGAGATCATTAATTATCCCTTACATGAGAGATGCAGCAATATATGATCAAAACACAAAGTTTGTTTATGTATTGTACATTGTTTCTGTAAAAAGAAAAAGACAGCTGTTGTGCTAAATTAATAACAAGAACAACTATGCCACATTTACATACTTCTGACCTTTACTCCCTCGTAGTTAGCTTTGTTTCTCCTCAGTTACTCACATTTCTGATGATTTATTGTTACCTATAAATTAGAATTTCCCAACCTTACAGAAGCATATCACTAATGTATAAATATTTACCAGGTTGAATCGTGACAATTTTTATAAAAAATGTTATTATAAAAGTTGTATCATACTTTAGGGTTAATGCACAGAGTTAGAAATATTTGATGTTAAATTTAAACATGAGTTAATGTTAATGTAGCACAGACTTTTACTTTGAAACAACCTCATGTAAATGTTTTTATTTTATTCTATTTTTCTCCAGCTGCACTGAGTTTCATTTACCAACACAAAAGTTATTTTTTTCAGGTAAAGCGAAGTATGACCTGTGCAGATAGAGGACTGTTATGAAGGTGAGTAAGGAGAGAGAGTCTGTCTATGAGGAAATCATCAACCAATCAGCTCACATATTGCCCAGTTCCCAGTTGTCATGATTGCCACATTAATCCATTTTACAATCAACACGGTGTTGCATACTTTAAAAGGTTTATTCTCGGATTATTGGATTATTTAAAAAAAAAAAAGCCCAGATAAAATTTTCACCCAAAACGAGCTCAATTTGGTCAAAACCAAAATCTCGAACAGACAAACCCAAATTTAGGGGAGGAGAAGGGGATTTCAATGACCACCACCGACCCTAGGAGCCCTGAGGATGAGGGAGGGGAGGGGAGGAGCATGCAAGGGGGAGGGGCAGATGACGTCTGGGTCTTCTCGACGTTCAATCATTCCTGTCGGAGAGAAGCAGTGTCTTTAAGGGCTTAGTATGATTTCCTGTTTTGAGAGAACACAGGCACAGCTGTTATACTTTGTTCAAAGCTTCAGTCAAAAAAAAAAAAACATACTGGAAAAAACAACATGGCCGACCGGTTTCCACCATATTTATGACAAGGTGAGCCTTTTGTGCAGTTTTATGATGCAGTGGTTGATAAGATTACAGAGATCTTAATTTTCACCTTCACATTAAGTGATTGTGATGAGTGGCACATCCAAAACATGCCGGATTTCACAAGAGAATATCTTTAAGTTACCTCAAACAGCTTCAAATCTAGCAAAGTGACTGTGCTACATTCATGAAACCAAAGAGAATTGTAAAATACCAACTCCAGGGGCATTTCAATTCAGAACGTGCTGTTGTGAAGTGTTAGGATTAAAGTATACCCCTGTTTTGTTGGATTTTCAAGTGTGTAGTGGAAGAATAGAAAATCCCAAGCACTGAGAAAAGACAGCAAAGTTGAAATTAATCAAGTAAATCCAGCTTATTCTCACGTTTCATGAATGCAACACAGATTTAAACAATCCCTAAATCTCTCCAATGCTTATCACAGTGTAACAGATACAGTTTAAACAGCATTTCATTGCTTCAACCGAAAACCTGCAGCAGATCCGTCTGCAGCAGCAACATCCTGTCACAAGGGGGCGCCAGTGCATGTGATTACAAATCAGATGTCTGGCCCATGATTTTATGTGAAACCAAAGAATACAGTCAAACAACAACAACAAGGCAAAGACAGAGAGGCACATTTTAATATTTTCTCACACGTGAATTTCAGGTCAGTTAAGTTTTTAAGGTTGAATCTTAAGTCTGAAATGATTTACTCTCCATTAAACTCGACTTACTCTGAATAATTTAGAGTTTTAAGCACAGACATGCAGGAGTCTTCAAACCTTTTTGAAGTTAACGGGGCCTCGACTTGATGCGTGAGACCGAGTATCATTCAAATAAACATGTTAAGAAACTTCATTTGTCTGTACTCTTGCTTGAAACCCTTCATAAGTCTGTTTCGTTATTGGTTTGTCCTGGAGCATCTGAGCCCTATCCTTCATTATGTCCGTGGTAAATCTGGTACGACTATGTGAAGGGGGGTCTCTGGTAACAACTGGACCTCAGTGCCAGCTGATTTCTCTGAATGATCCTGCTCGTCATCGTTACATATACACAAACTGCCCAATACAGCTGCAGTGATAAACGTCTGTGGTTTACCCATGACCATGTGTTCACTCTGGAGAAGGCTGCTACTGTTCCTCTGTTTCTTCACACCTACTTTAAAGCTTTGTTTTCTTCTTTATCCAGTCACTACTTTCTTACCTGCTTGATGATCTCTCCTGATCTCTCGATGACGATGGTCTTGTCTTCTTTGACGGGAGAGGTGACTCTGTAGTCGTCGCTCAGTAGACCGAGGATCGGGTAATGGTTTCTGTACCTGCACACGCAAACACACACAGAAAACACAAGCAGACGGAGAGATGTTCAGTCTGTAAATCTCCCTGGTGAGACAGCTTTGGTCGATAAAATGAAAATGTAGTATTTAAACTCTTTTAGATTAGTGTGTGTGATGTTGCACCTCTTGGTAATGACGGTCTTGGTGACGTTCTTAGAGCTGTCGTTCTTCTCCAGCATCAGCCTCTTGATCTCCTGCGGGACACGAGAGGTCAAAGGTCAACAGTTAAATGAGTAGAATGAGACACACAGCTACATGTAATGATTGCTAACAGGCCAACAGAGTGCAACTGAAGGATGATCTGCAATTAAACCATGTTTGATGGAAGCCAGCCTCCAGGTTTCTCGTCCTCTTGGGCACGTTATTATCGACAGTCTGATCTCTAGATTCATTGACTCTAGAGCTTCTTCGGTGGAAATTTAGGCAGGCTGTGAAGCTAGCAGGTAACCTGACGAGTGAGGAAGGATATCTGAGCTAAGACTTCCTGTTCAGTGCACGTATCATTGTTTCAGTTCAATAAACAGAGTCAAAAGAAAACATCTGAGAGAAACATGTAAAACTAAAATGCTTTCTGAGTTCATCTGTTGGTTTCAGGATTGATTCATCCAACAAGTTCTCACGCAAACCCTGTTGTACCATGCCTTTCTTTTAGAGATTAGAAAAAGTTTTACGAGTGGGTTTACTGTGTGAGAGGACACCTGGAACCCCATGAGTCCTTTTTAACAACAAATAATCCTGGGTCATTATTTTATTAAATCTCTGTACATGGTTTTCAGTATCTTTTAGAATTCAAGATTATTTAATTGTTTTTTAAATCTCTTAATGGTCTTGCTCCTTCTTATTAGTCAGATTTGCTTTTATGATATGAGTCTGTGAAAGCCCTCAGGTCTTCAGGTAGTGGACTATTAATGGTACCAAAAGCTAGAACAAAGACTCATGGTGAGGCAGCTTTTATGATCACGGTGCACGCCTGTGGAACACTCTACCTGAAGATCTGAGGGCTGCACAGAGCATCAACATTTTTAAAAGCAAACTCAAGACCGACCTTTTTAGTCTTGACTGAGTTTCATTCTTATAAAAGTTTTATTTCCTAGCTCAAATTTTTGTCACTTTTTTTAAGTAAAGCATTTTAGTTTATTTAATATTTTCGTGTTTTATTATCTTATTAATTTATTTTATTTTGGTGAATTTAATTTCCTGTGTTGAGTTTTAATATCTTATTTTACCTCCAGTGTTTCCTCATTAAGATATCATAACAGTGTTTCCTCAGTTTGTTCAGCAACTTCTTTTTTATTTTTCATTTATTTATTTATTATTTTCCTATTATTTCTACCATTTTTGCAAATATCATGTTCTTGACCTTAGGATTGTGGGGTGGGTTTGGTGTTGGGATTAGGATGGCAGTGTCTTTTCATTTATTTATTTATTTATTCATTTTTTAATTCATTCTATTTTAAGTTGTTTTTACGTACAGCACTCTGTGTTACAATGTCTGTATGAAAAGCGATTTACAAATAAAGTCTGATTGATAAAGTCTGATTGATCTGGCATTAGTGTTTGATCATGCACTTTGTGTCTTTAAGGCCGGATAGTTTTAGGTACCAACCAGGAAGTTTCCTTGAAGTGCTTCACACTGCAGCATGTCAGAATCACAGGTTTTACGTTAATCGGAAAAAAGTGAGATCAAATTTTGTGCTCTGTATGTTTCCACTCTGCTTCTCCTCCACACTTTCTTGCCACTGTAGTTGTTGTGAGCTCTAACAAAAGCCATCAGTACCTTTTGTGTGTGTTTGTGTGAGAAAGTAAAGTGAGGCTTTGTTGCTCCAGCAGCCTGAGGGGACAGAAACATTCCTGAGCTGATGGTAACCGAGAGCTCGCTGCAGTTTGTGCAGCACAAAAACATCAGAATGTGGTCGGACTTGAAAGGTGCAAACTTATCAATGTGATGAAGAAACACATCAACTCACGCCTGGAGACATGTGTGTAGTGTGTGCATGTGTGTGTGTCTATAAAAGTATGTGTGTGTGTGTGTGTGTGTGTGTGTGTGCGTGTGTGTGTGTGTGTGTGTGTGTTTGTGTGTAAACAGATCCGTGTTTCTGTAACGCTCAGCAGCTGGCCAGTTTTTCATGATTAACACACTCGATCACACACTTTGTTTCTGCAGGTCTGCCCACACAAGACGTCCTGCTGCTACTAGCCTCCATAACGTGAGTCGGTTGAACAGCTATAAGGAATATTTGGTCATAATGGTGTGACTAAGACCACCAGTGACAACTTTATAGTCTGTTATTATCACAAACCACTTGTTGAAAAGTTGGTACCTTTCCTACATTTCCCAGTATCCATTGGTTCCAATCAATTTCAAAACAGCTTCAAAATATATGAATGGTAAACTCTTGAAACTTGCATCCTTGCCTGTAACGTTCATGCAAACTGTCCAGACCAATCTACAGTTAACAGTTGATGAGCTGCAGGGTTATATCTCAAAGTTCTCCTCACCAACATGTGAACGTGTCCTGCTGTTATTACAAAAAATTACTCTGAAAATGACCAAGAGTGTGATGTTTATTTCAGACCTCCTCCTGACGCGTGATGGTGGTCTGCCGCTGCTCCAGCATGGCGAGCAGCTCTGAGATTTTCAGCTGCAGGCTCTGGTCCGAGGTGGTTGTATGGGTGGTGATGTCCGTCTGGATTCTTGTTATCTGAGTCTGAAGGGAGAACGGAGAGAGAGACAAGGGACAAGAAAGTGAGTGTTTTTGGTTTTTTTCCTTTTGTTTTGTGTAGATTTTAAGCTGAAGGATTAAAAGGCATGACATATTCAGCATGCAACTTCTTCTTCCCCCTCTTCCTCAAGATGTAACAGAAACCACACAAATAAGGTATCCAGTTACCTCTCTCTGAGCTATCTCATCACATTAAGAGTATCCTTAAGATTCTGCGTTCACTTCAGAATAAAACAATCAGCTCGTTTTTTCTGAATCAACGAGACACAGCACCTCAGTTTTTACTGTTAGCTTTGGCTAAACAAGGACAGATGGATGTCTACTTGCAAGGAGATGAATTACTCTTCACACAGGATCTAACTTTTATCTTCTGATGAAGAGCTGAGGATGGCAAGCTTGACATTCTGTAGGACGCTCCAAGTCCAGTGCAGACAGGTACACACCAAAGCAGGCGAGTGAGAGAGACTGTACAACTATCTGGAACAACTATCGGCGACTCGGGTAGTTACAGAAGGTAATACAGACTTAACAGTTAAGGCTTTGTACTGTAATTACTCTATTCTCTACAGCATATAGCGCAGTTTATACAATACAATAGACATGATAGATAATATTGGCAGGTCTCAACAAAAACAAAAAGTGAAAACAAGAGCTAGTGTCACTCAGAATGCTAACGCCCTGACGTCTAGCAGGGATGTTGTTTACCATATCTGCCACCTGAGTTTGACCTGTCAGCTCTTTAGTACACTATGAAGCACACCTGAGCCTGATGGGAATGTTATTACAGTCACAGATACTTGGCATCAAATTAAAGAGCTGCTCCAGTTTAAACTGTGTACTGATGATGGCAGCAGATTAAAAGTCATTACATTCAAACCTGAGGGTAAATATGAATGTCTTTGACAAACAAGACCATTGACACTGTGAAGATGAACTTCTCCACGGTATGCTGAGTGTTTCAAGAGCGAGTGTTCTGCTTGGTTGTATAGAAAATTAAAGTAAAATAAAAAAGACTTCCAGAACCCAGCATTCTGGAACGCAGCATTCCAGAACCCAGCCTTTCTGGAAGGCAGAATTCCGTAACCCAGAGTTTCAGAACCCAGCATCGCGGAACCCAGAATTCTGGAACCCAGCATTCTGGAAGGCAGAATTCCAGGAACCCAGCATTCCAGAACCGAGTATTTCCAGAACCCACCGTTCCAGAACCCAGCATTTCCAGAACCCAGCATTTCTGTAACCAAGAATTCCAGAACCCAGCATTCCGGAACCCAGGATTCTGTAACACAGAGTTCTGTAACCCAGCATTCCGGAACCCAGCATCCTGGAACGCGGAATTCCGGAACCCAGGACTCCAGAAGCCAGCATTCTGGGAGCCTTCTCCACTGTTACCCTTCTACAAAGTCAGGTTTCTCTGTTTAAGATAACAAATTATGAAATATAGCCTTAGGTTTTGGATTCTTAATCTGACCTGGAAAGTTTGGGAAGGGACAAAAAAAAATCCGAGGGACAACAAACGGAGTGGGATGTTCCTATTTGTCAAGCATTATGTATATTATGCTCTGTAAAGGAGATTCACCAATCCATGATGTCATGAATTGAGCAGATCTCATGTCCCTCTCATGTAATTCCCGTGTGAGCTGTTCAGAGCATCCTGCAGTCTCATCCTGGGATTACTCCAACACATGTTTACGTCACTATCTAAAACTCTGCCCACGCCCAGTGTTGACATGCTACATTTATGTTTGATATGTGTTTGGAAACATAAAAAAAGCTTGACTACTTCTCTAAGATCAGTGAATGAGAAAATCTGAAGCAAAGTTTATGGAAATCAAACCAACAGCCAAGTGAATTCCTCACCCGCAGCCTCTGTATCTCCTTGTCTTTCTCTTGTCTCATGGAATCCAGCTGATCCCTGTACTGACGGGACAGCTCCTCCGTCTTGATTTGCAGAGAGGAGCTGCTGCCCTGGCCTGCCAGCTGAAGAACAGACGGACAAAGAGTTAACATTTCCTTCCAGGAATCTAAAAAAAACTACCTTTAAAAGAGATCAATACAACGGAGAGTGTAACAGGTGTCTTCAAACAAGTAGTGTTACAAGTGGATGTGTTTGGTAGGACTGCAATGAATGAACAGGTGAGAGTGAGACAGGTGGTGCACACACCTTCTGTCTGAGCATCTCGTTCTCCTTCTCCAGCGCTCTCATCCTTCCGTCCATTTCTTTGAGTTTGAACTCCCGGCCCGAGTCAGTGCTTTTGGTGCTCATGAGCTGGCTCTCCAGAGAACGCTGGCTGGCACTGGTTTCCTTCAGAGACACCTGGAGAGAGACGCAGGAACACACAAGGCTCTATCATACTGACATTTCAAGGTGGGATATGTTACACCTGTTAGGCCTTGTGTACCATACCTGCAGCTGTCTGTTGTTTTCTCGCACGGCCTCCAGGAGGCAGTCATACTGTTTGGCTTGGTCGGCTTTGAAGCTAAGATCTCTCTCCAGAGCTTCCTTCTCGCTCTCCAGACGCTGAAACCACAGACAAACCACGGTCAAACATCCTATTTAAAATAGTAAGTAATCATGTGAGAGTCATATTTGTGTGTTTTCTTTACTTTATTTGTATTTGATTATTTCTGAAATGCTTAAACGACATGTTTAATTTGGTCTGTCGAGCCCCGAGGGATTTCTGCCCAGGAATGCAAGCAAACAATTAAAAGTGACTCCACCAAACCACAGTAACACTTGCAATAATAAGTTGTTATTGTCTCCCATGAGACTGTAAATGTCTGGAGTAATTTAAAGCTCACACAGCTGTGAGAAGCTGCTGTGAGTTGTTGTTCAAGTTGTGGGCACACACTGTTCTTACCCGACATAAACTGCTGCTACGACCTGGATCTGTATGTGCTCATTACATATGTAACCACCCAGCAGCATTCATGTTTCTGTGCACACACTGAAGGAAATATTTACTGCATACTCTCATTAGTGTCCTTCATTGCTTCAAGAAAACTTAAGATGATGTTTTTTGAGGACATTGCAATTTGTGTATTGTTTGCACTTTTTTTTCATTGCATGTTTTACTGCAGCTCAGCATGTTTAAAAAGAGAGAAGCTGCAATGATTTTCGAGGCTTAGGCGATTGTCTGCATTTAATTAAACGGCAAGATGTTTGTGGTTGTATTTGCAAAGATGCATTACAGCAGATAGCAGTCAATAAAGTAATGTTTCCTTTCTTTGCAGGAATAGACTTTCGGGGGGGGGGGGCGCTTGAATAAATACAATAAAAAAATAAACAAACTTAAAGTAGATTTAAAGTACTAAATGAATGACTGAAACTTCTCTGTCTTACCCGCAGGTCCTCAGCCATGTGCAGCAGCTCCTCTCTCAGGCTGCTGAAGGTGGACAGCAGCAGACGCATGCTCTTATCTGCAGTCAGACGGGTCTTAAGGAGACACAAACACAAAGAGATTTAAAGAAAACATCGCAGAGGTGACTTGTTGGTGCTCTGAACTGGATCCAAATATAACTTCACTGAGGAGTTATAGTAATATAAGTGAAATCAAGGCTTCACAGTCTCAAATAAATATATTTAAAGGCAGTACACAAAAGAATCCATTGATTAATAACACACTATAATGTAGATGAAGCTCATTCAGGAACATTACATGTTGAAACTAAAAGAGTAAATTTAGATCTAAATACAAATGTTTAGCATGCATGACTTTAAGGGATAGTTCAGCTTTTTTGCAGTGTGGTTTCATGAGGTTCTTGTAAACAGTCAGCGTATCACTCTCAGGAGATCTCAGTCAGCTCGGCCACTTTGCTCAGAAAGCAACCGGACACCCAGCACAGAAGCAAGACTACCAGCTTCCAATTTTACCATGTAATGTGGCTATTTTCAAGAAACACTGACCACAACATTTATATTCACTTCCCTTAAAAATGGAACTATCCTTTTAATCTCAATCTTGTCTTCTTTTTACATAAATCTTATCTTTACTCCACCTTTGAGTTGTCTTGCTTTGTTGGGTTTCTTTATCAATATTATCTTCTAAATACTCTGTTTTCTGTAGGAGGGTTTATGTGACCACTTTTTGCTATTCCCATTAAAATGTTTCTGATTTAAAATCCAGTGTCATCTGTTTACACGGGATATGCTCTATCCCCGTCTGGTGTTTACATGCTCAAGGCCCCGAACCTATCATTAGTAGCGCCACATCGTAGCAGCTTGACTCAAGGTGTAGCCAGGCTGCAACCTCTGGTCTTAAAATATGAAGCCTATGCGGAAGTACTAAAAACGGCAGTTCATAGAGCGTCCGCTTGAGGCTGGCTGCAGAAGCACCAGAAACCATATACACACCAATTCAAAAGAGATGATCTTTGCAGCAGAGATAAACATGTTTACAGCCTGGTTCAAAAAACGGTTTAGGTTTGAGTAGCTCATTTCGCTGTCGGCACACACTGTACAGGGGGTGAATTAATATATAACTCTGTATTATTGAGAGTTAACTTACGAGTTTTGCCTAAATAAGGACATGGCTGACTTGATTGACAGGCGTGCATCCTGCAGCTGTGGGCAAAAAGACTAAAGGCTCGCCTCTTTACCTCACACTAGCTTGACGAAGTTTGGTTATGTTCAGCATTTCCAATATGGCACCTGCTGGGAATTGGTTTCAAAACAGAGCTTCAGGAACAGATGGTTGACGTCACGGATACTACATCCAATTTTTTATGTAGTCTATAGGTGAAGCACACCACCATGACAGCAAAACAGCACAATACAATCAGGGAGTTGGAGAGATCATTGTTTCTTTGTGTTTGCCAGTTAACAATGTGTAAGGCTTTTAAAATGTCCAAAAGGAGCTATGTTTTATTCCCCCGCAAGATTCATGCCACCGTGTTGCTTCAGAGTTTTTTTTTTGTGCGATATCGAGTCAAGTAAGACAAGAAACGAGCATGTGCAAAACACCTGCCACCAGAATACAATCTGAATGAGTGTGGTGTTTCTATCAGTCATTTTTAATCCAATTGGGCCTTTTTTCATTTCTAATCTGATTAGGAGTCGTCATGTAAACCCAGCTACCGTCTGTGAGAGCACATTGCTTTTAAAGTGTTTTTCAGGTTGAATATAAATAAATAACATTTTTATGATGTAACCCATAAGACGCAATTTATTATACCTTACTATTGTTGTGATCAGAGGTCACTCACCTGCAGCAGGTAGCGGATCTGTTGTTTGGTCAGTTCAGTGGCTCCTTTTGGAAGCAGAGCCTCCACCTCCTCCTTCTCCACCTGAGCTCACAAACAGACACATCTCACTCATCTACACATAGATATTGAGAAACTGATTTTATATTTATTCATTTCGTAGAAGGCAAAGATTGTCTGAGCTTGGTTCAGATGTAATCACAAGATGTGTTTAATGGAGGGTTTTTCTCACCTTGTAGTCAATGCTGGGATCCAGCTGGTGTTTCCTGTAAGATACACACACACAGAGGAAAACCAACAATGAAGACGGCAGCGTGACTCAAGAAACACGAGGTGTGTGTGTGTGTGTGTGTGTGTGTGTGTGTGTGTGTGTGTGTGTGTGTGTGTGTGTGTGTGTGTGTGTGTGTGTGTGTGTGTGTGTGTCAGAAAGAGGAAGAGGAAAATAAAGTGGTTAAGTGTGTGTTTGCAGAGAGAAAAGACTTAGACTGTTTCTTACAATAGCTCATGAGTCTTACATTGAGTCAGACTCTGTGTTTGTCATCACATTGTTTGGACTAAAATAAGAACGCGGGACGTCTGATTGATAGATGAAGAGTAAACATCACATCCTGCACACAGAGAAAACTCAACAAGTCCTCAAAGTCTAAAAGAAATTCCTTAAATGATAAAAGAGACTTGTTGCAGCCAATATTAGTCAAAAGCTAAGTTTCTACATGCATGCACCTTCATAGAGCCTTGAAGATATGGAAGTTGAGAGACGTTTTGTAGCAACTTCTTTCTTCACAGTTCAATAGACATTCCCATTCTGACTAGCCAACCTGTCTAAAGGTAAAAGACACTCAGAAAACAGTCAGGACTGAGCACAATCTGTGCTGGTTCCTCATTGCTCTGGTGCAGTAAGTCAGCTTAACCAGACACAGCCAACATACAACTTTATCTCCATATACTAGATCAACATGCTGACAAACCACACCGCGCTACGAGATGACATCTGTCAGCTGTGCTTGTTACATCCAGGTAGTAGAGCTTTAGAGCATTATGGCAGTAGCTTTTGTATGTTATAAGGTAAAGACATCATGAAGATGAGGGACAACACCATACAAAGTAGAAAAAGGACCACGGCAGGCTCAAGATGACATGAGGCAGTATATGGGTAAGATGGAAGTGTGTCAGAAGCATCAGGCTAAATCAATGCCGTCAGACGACATATCAGGCTCTGCAGGGACGAGAAAGATCTTTACCTGGAACACATCACTGCACAAAATCACACTACACATGTATCATGACTCACAGTGTAAGAATGAAGAGGTCGTTGAACCCTGTGTGTGTGTGTGGGGGTTTGAAGCCTTGTGTGTCACAGGTGTCGCACAAAGAGGTGAAAAGTTCAGGAAAGATTGAAGATTTCATGCTTAATCCCTCTCTGACACACAGACATAAGTTAAAATGACACCTCATGAATCAACGGGGAGTGGTCTAAACAGTAGCTCTCATTGGCTGCATGAAATCACCTGACGTACAAGTCACATCATCCTCCCTTTTCCCTACCCATGTTTCCTGTAACTATTCGTCTTATGGAGCAGCTACCGATGATTTAAGGTGTAGTAAAACTATGACTCCAGTTACTGCACCTGTCATGTTTTTAGAATACCACATAAATTAAAGAAATTAGGGTGAAAGGAAACCAACTGAAACTCTCCTTCTACCTGTCCGAGCATGCCATTCAGGATACTTATCGGAGCTGTCAAACTTGCAGTATTAGACATTACCACATGATCCCCGGGCTGCTTTCTAGACATCTACTCACAGGGGCGGAGCCAGGAGTTGAAGACTCGGGTGGCAAGGATCTGGCTTTAGGGGTGGCATGAAGGATGTGTGCATATAAATCAATTACATTTTCTAACTGATCATTCACACCTTAAGTGCTTACATCATACAGGTGTTATATTCTTGTGTATTGAAACATAAAAATCCTTCCGAGCTAAAGTCTTGAAGGACTTAAAAAGACAGATTTCCAAAGTAACAAAACAGTATCAATAAACAGAAAAGGTGCTAAAATTAAATGCAAAGAAAACTTCTAGAGGCCTGTAACAACAACGCATCCCAAACAGTTGATTTTAACATAAGCCCCACCTCTGACAAGGCCAGATAGCCAATCATGCTTTTATGGTTTTGGGCCAGTCAGATCGAAGGAGGGGTGTACATCTTCTTCTGACCTACAAAGCTCTTAATGGTCAGAAACTTTAATATCTTAAATAACTCATAGTGCCCTATTACCCCTCGAGAACACTGTGCTCCCAACATGCAGGCCTGCTCATCATACTTAAAGTCTCTAAAAGTAGTATGGGACGTAGAGCCTTCCGTTATCAGGCCCCTCTCCTTTGGAATCATCTACCAGTCAGGGTCCAGGAGGCAGACACCCTCTCTTCTTTCAAGAGTAGGCTTCAAACTTTCCTTTTTGATAAAGTTTATAGTTAGAGCTGGCTCAGGCTTGGACCAGCTCTTAGTTATGCTGCTATAGGCTTAGACTGCCGTGGGAACTGACACACTGAAACACTGGGATCTTGTCTTTCTCTCTCTCCTTTATCTGCCTGCCAGTTACTTTAACCCTCCCTGTCCCATAAAAGTTACTAACCATAGACCTTTCTGGAGTCCCTGAGCTCCCTTGTCTCGTAGGTTCCTCTGGATCTCTGCTGCTGTGGACGTACCAGACTCCAGCTGCTACAACTACTACTATCCGTCTCACCACTATCATCTCTCTCTCTCTTCATCTCCCTCTATCCCTCTCTCCAACACGGTCTCAGCAGATGTGTGTCTAACATGAGTCTGGTCCTACAGGAGGTTTCTGCCTGTTAAAGGAAGTTTGTCCTTGCCACTGTAACTTTCTAAATGCTGCAAAGTGCTCTGCTCATGGTGGATTAAGATGAGATCAGACTGAGTCCTTTCTGTAAGATGGGACTGGATCTTATCCTGTCTTGATGTTGTGTCTTTGTTAATAATATAACAAAGAGAACGGTCTAGACCTGCTCTTTTGTATAGTCTTCAGATAACATTTGTTGTGATTTGGTGTTATATAAATAAAGAGTGATAGATCGCTACATCTCTTTATTAATTTGTCTACCCTGCTGTGAACACAAAGACACACGTATAAAATGCAACTTCACTTACTGTCCTCTGATCTTGGACACATGGTCAAAGATGCAGGAGTGGATGTCGCAGTTCTTCCTGTAGACGTCGGCCAGCAGCTCGCCGAAGTATCGCGTGTCCATCTTGGTCGGCTCCTCCCTCATCACGTTGCTGATCTCGGTCCTGGAGATCTTATGTACCACTGGTGGTGGCTTCGACTGCACCACGTTTACAATCTCCACCTCTTCCACCTCTACGACTTCCTCTTCTTCCTCCTCTATTTCCTCCTCCTCTAACTCCTGAAGAAACAGAACAGAGAGAGATTTATTTGTAGGGGTGCATTCACGCAGATAACATTAAGATTTGCAAGATGAGATGACAATAAGAGGATGTGTATGTGTGTCTCAAAATCTGAAGAACTATTTAAATTCAATAAATAAAACAGGTAGAATATTACAGAAGGGTTCAAGAGTTTTTTATTATTAACTTCATTAATGAAGTCAGAAAAGTGCTTTAAAATGCGACACAAAAGTACAGATACATATTTTGACATACTACCCACATAGGTTTGTAAAGGTTAATAAGGCGGTAACGTGAAGTGACAGAGCCTAACTTCCAGGGAACTCCCCCTGCAGCCCTGCACAGTCCATGTGCACCTAAACATGACGTGAGCGGACACACCCATTGCCTTTTATCTGCGTGTAGCAGCAGAGTGAAGTCAAACACTTGTTGCGTAACCTGTTATCTGGCTGAGCTGAGATGAGCTTCCTGCACTGTGTACTCTTCACACAGAGAGCACTTTCACTGTGTGCAAACACCTGTCCGCCACTCTGGTCGTTTCCCCAGACAAACATGACAGACGGGTGGTCTACCTCAACGTTATCCATCATGTTCCTCTTGTTCCATCAAGCTCTCGTGAGGCATGCGGTGACTGAACCGGTTGCTAAAGAGCACATTTCAAATAATTTCTCAGCTACACCCAGCAGGCTATTAGAGCTATCCTGTAGCAACATAGCTGCTAATTTTCTCATCTTTCAGCAGGAAGAAGTGGAGAGATTAAATCTGGTACCAAAAAGTGGCGGGGGATTTCTGGGTGAAGACAGGTCGGTTTGTTTTTCTGACAGGCTGTTTGATAATCTGGATGTTCAGCCTGATTTAACCCTCCCATTGTGAGATATAGAAGTTACCTGAGGGTGCAGCTGTTATTCTTATAGGGTGTGCATCTGAAACGAGGCTCCAGGCCTCTGCAGGGTTCTCGTCCCTACCTGCCTACCTTTACCTCTAAATTCCATACAACATAAACAGGGTTGATGGACAGGTTTTAAGAGTAATAAAGGCTTACTAATGAGATGTATTGATTCAATGAGTAAAGAAATTCATAATTCTATTAAGTCTTTAAATGAAGAAAAGACAGGAATAGAGGAGAAGTGACATTTGAAACTAGTTATTTCGAACAGTAACGTATACTCATATTTTAGCGAACACAAGAAGTCCTAAATACAACAACATCATCTTTTTTGAAGCCACAACGTCCCAGCATGATGTAATGAGAGAAATGGACAAAAGAAGAAGAAGTTTGTGAACCCAGGGGACCAGTTTCTGGAGTTTAAAGTGAAATGTTGTCCCAGTCTTGCCGGATAAAAGATTTCAGCTGCTCATCAGTTCAGGGTCTCCTTTGTTCGTTTAGCACCTGGACTCTTCTACTACAGAGCCATGCTGTTGTAATACCTGCTGAATGGGGTTTGACATTGTCTTGCTAGGTTTTCCTGAAAAAGTCATTGTCTGGATGGCAGCATATGTTGCTCCTAAACCTGTATATATTGTTTAGCTTTAATGGAGACTTCACAGATGTGCAAGCCACCCATGCCATGGACTCTTATGATCCCCATACCATAAGGGACGCTGGCTTTGAACTATGAGCTGATAACAAGCCGGGTGGTTCCTCTCCTCTTTAGAGCGGAGGACAGTGTCCATTGTTACTGAATCAGCCTCTTTGGAACCAACAAAGTCATTATTTTGCAAGTAAATTGTGACAAAAAATTGCATTATTTTCCATTTGAACAAAGAAGTAACCTAATTTCTGTTGATTACGTTCCCACTAATACAAGTTATGGCATTTTTTAGGATTTTCAGAATTATCTGGAGACTTTTTCTTTGTGTTGAAAAGGCATTTTTACACTTTTTTGTGTCTGAGAGGGAAGATCTTGCAAGAGTCATATCTTTCTTAATGAAACAAGTCATCCATGAGATGTTTCAGGGTTAATTTTTCTCCTGATATAAGTAGATTTTTTTTTCTGAAGTAATGCCACTTTGAATTTCCAAACCCTGCTTGTACACAGCGGTCCAGCCAGATTCCTCATGAGCCTGAGGGACCACCAGGAGCCCAAATTTCCCAGAAGGTTAAGTTAACACTATTGTGCCATTGGAGAGCCACCAAGACCAACATGGAGCCCTGCAGCACTTTGATATCAAGTTCAGTTTCTGTTGGCACTGTGGTCCCCATTTGGTCACATAAGAGGTTGAATTCAGAGCATGTAACATTTACGTTACAGTCACATGAACAGAGTTGTATTAATTTTTGCTTATCCAATAGTTATGTCAACACCAAAATGAACATTGCATTAAAGATGCACAGATTTTCTTGATCAAATCTTGCTGAATGTCATGGCTCTCTAAAATTCCTGTAACCACAATCAGTACAGACAAACTAAAAGGAGAAAAGCAAAACAATGATTTCATTTGGGGAGTGTCGTTAATCAAGAGCCAGACTTATGAGCAGTTCCTGTATTGTTATCACAAAATAAATAAATGAAGGAAATTCCACAGACAGGAAGATAGACAAAGGGAGTAGGGTGGCTGAAAGGACTGAAAAACTGCACACAGAAGTGATATTTATGCAGAGAGCGTAGTATATCGCAAAGAATAAACCCTAGGATAGATCTGTTAAATGTGTATTGTTTGGGACTGTGTCCTGGAGGATAAACTGATCACTCAATATTTTAAATCCAGTACACACTCTAAAAATAATCTCAAACAAGTTGGCCCAACAAATCTCAATACAGTCACGCAGGAACCCAAATTCTTTGAAACAGCAGGCCACGTCTTAATTCCTCAACATTCAGTTTTTAGTGATGCTTTGTTTTGTTTTCACAAAGTGCATGCTTTAAAAAGAATCCTATAATGTTGTCTAAACAGCCCAATAATGCAAATTTATCATCAGTCCATCAGTTAAAATAACTTAGTCATGTGGCTGAGTATGAGCCACATCAGCAACGATGTATGACAGTATGTTAAAGTACGTCTTTTACAGGCTATGTGAGCAGCCAGCTGACAGATCACTGTCATTGACCTATTGAAGATAAACCAGTCTTGGTAGGTACCAGGGTTGTCAAGATATACTGATACTGACAATAACTGTCTGTTAAACACATTAACTATTGAAACTGTGCTAAGAATAAGTTTATGGTATAACATAGGGCTTGGTATCACCAGGTCCATCGTGATACGATACTATCACATTATTTTGCCCACCATAATGATACTATCACGATACAGCGATTCTGCGATAATCAATATATTGCAAGAAATATCATCCACGATACATCACGGTATCTGTGTCACTGAAGAAATTCAGAATTTATTGACTGCACTGAATCCATTTCACAGGAATTACAAAACATTGTCAATCAATTTCACATGAACGACAGCCTTAAAGTATCTACTGCACATATGGTCTAAGACAGAGGCCCTCAATAGGCACCCCAGGGCCTGCCGGGGGTGCCTATTGAGGGCCTCTGTGCAGTAGATACTTTAAGGCTGCCGCCTATGTGTGGCCCTCAAACTGTTATTCCTTCACTATATGTTTAGGTCGGGTCAGCACGTGTATACCGCGACTTGTCTCCATGCCAACGATACGCAAACAGCATGCTACTGCGTCACTTAAGAGTTCACTGCTGCTAGTGCAATTTTTAACTTTCACTTTTTTGGAGCAGTTCACAAATTGGCACTTTGCCAGCTGTAGGAGCCTAGAATCCATGAAAATGGCGTGTTTTAAGTTCGCTGCTGAAAGGATTCCAAGGTGCATCTTTCACATGTTTTTCTCTGCTGTTTGCTAATCCTCCGCCTTGCACCATTTTCTTTTTCTTCTTTTTATTTCCTTTCAAAGAGTACTCTACCGCAGCACCCACTCTTATTCATGTTAAGCGCCATCATGTGGAGGCTTGCAGTGGTGACTCTGTAAATTAAAATTGTAGCTTTTGTGAGAGAATCTGTTTAGAACGGCTGTATGTTTATTGTTTAAATATCGATATTTGGTGCCAGTGTATCGATAACGTATGGCAAGACGAAATCTCTGGATATATCGTAGTATCGATATTTTGGCACACCCCTAGTATAACAGTATAAGGGATTGGTTCCTCGTAGGAGGCTGAAGCGGTTCTTTACACTGGCTGCCACCCGCCATTGTTATGGTCCTCTAGGTTTCATTTTTCTGCTGTTAGCTTTGAAATTGAGGCACTCATTATGTTTCATCAGAGCTAGAGGGATCTCTTTCTTGTCTTCACCTCCAATAAAGTCTCCCTTTGTTCTTGTGCTCAGTGGTTTATGGGTGGCTGCTATGAGTGTCTTCATGCATGGACGGAAGACGAAGAAGATGCAGCAGAAGAAGACTCAGTAACCAGCTAGCTAGCTAGCATTTACTGCAGTGTGTGGCTTCTACTGTGGCACAAATCATGTTTGAGGAGATGACATCTTTACAGCCCTAGTATGTATGTTGACCAATACAGGCCAAAAAAATCTAATCAACAATGCAACAGATCATAATATGCAGAAAACAATGCTTCAGTGTGTTATTGTATAGTTTGTCCAGAAGAAGGTGCTCAGAATCCAGAATCCCTTCAGCACTGTCTGCAGCTCATGAAGCACAACATCACAGCTGAGCGGATGGTTGTCCACACTCACATTGAAATATTTGCTGTACAGGCCGCCAAATCTCTGAAGTGTGAAAACACCATGCCTGTCAGGACTATAAAACGCACACCTGCAGAGTTATCAAAACACATCTCAGTGTCTGATTAGGGCTTGGCACTCACAAAGTATCTAAAATGACACATAACTTTGGTGTCTCATGGTGCAGGGTTGTAAACTGAAGTCAAACCCCGTCTAGCGGCTTTGAAGACAAACCTAAAGAAGGAGGTGGGTTTACGAGCCCGTAGAGCTCAAAGTTCAAAGCTGAAGCAAAGGTTAGTCCTTTCAGGGCGTTTATGTCTGGTCATAGATCATAACTTAACGTGAGGGACGAATGAGGAGAGCAGGACGGAGAATAAAAAGTGCACATATGTAATTATAAGGAGGTGGTTGTGCCTCAGCGTTGCAGGGGTGTGGCTGTTTACGTATACATGCCGGTCATTCCTGCAAAGAGAGGGAGAGCAGAGACGACAGACTTGAACCAGTCTGGAGACAAAACTGGTTACAGATAATCCTGTTGTTCTCAGCAGAAAGACAGGACCTTTCTCAGTCCTGATGATGAGATAAGATAAGATAATACTCTATTGATCCCCAGGGGGAAATTCAGTATGTGTTGTGATGCTAACACCTGTGACATTCATCCAGACTCCAAGTGTCTCAAATGTTAGGGCTCAAGTTTTATGTCACAAAGCTTTTTCAAAAATATTCTTAATAATCTACCAGTCAGGGTCCGGGAGGCAGACACCCTCTCTACTTTTAAGAGTAGGCTTCAAACTTTCCTTTTTGATACATTTTATAGTTAGAGCTGGCTCAGGCTTGGACCAGCTTAGCCCTTAGTTATGCTGCTATAGGCTTAGACTGGTATGGGCTTAGACTGTCGGGGAAACTGACACACTTGGATCCTATCTCTCCCTCTCTCTCTCCTCTGTCTGCCTGTCACTTACTTTAACTCTTCCCGTCCCATCAAAGTTACTAACCATAAACCTTTCTGGAGTCCCTGAGCTCCCTTGTCTCATAGGTTCCTCTGGATCTCTGCTGCTGTGGACGTGCCAGACTCCAGCTGCTACAACTACTACCATCAGTCTCACCACTATCATCTCTCTCTCTCTTCATCTCCCTCTATCCCTTGCTCCAACTCGGTCTCAGCAGATGTGTGTCTAACATGAGTGTGGTCCTGCTGGAGGTGTCTGCCTGTTAAAGGAAGTTTGTCCTTGCCACTGTAACTTTCTAAATGCTGCAAAGTGTTCTGCTCATGGTGGATTAAGATGAGATCAGACTGAGTCCTGTCTGTAAGATGGGACTCAGTCTGAGTCAAGTAACAAGCAACTTTCTCTTTGACATCCATAAACTTTACTTTGAATGGAAAACATGTTTTGGACTCAAATATTAGTTATTAACAGTATTAGGCTGGAGAACCTGAGCAAAATGACCAAAACTAAGAGCTTTAAGCTGTTTTCATGGAACATTTGGAAAAGAAGCCATCTCAATGTTTTTATCAATGTCTCAGATTTGATAATCCCGGACTTCAGGTACAGAGAAGCTTCATACCTGTACAACTACATGTCTGGGTTTTTTTCTCCCAAGTTGCTGTCTATGGTGGAGGTGTTGTTCATTATCAGGATCACTAGAATGCACCAGGTCAGCTCTGACACAGTTCAACATGCAGCTAACGTGAAGATGTTAAATTCCAGAGACCCTCTGCTGACCTGAGCTGTGCAGAGTGTGAGGGGGGGACAACAACCTCATGATGATGAGCAGGCAGGCCTAATGGGGTGTGTATATGTGTGTTAAACAGACAAAAGAGCATCTGTGGGTCAAAAGAGATGTCAAAACATTTCCATTTTAAAAGGTAGGCCAATGAATGAGGAAAAGGCAGAACGAGGACAAGAGCCTGTTTGGGCGGGGTTTGGCTGTACGCTCTACCTCCCCCTACTCCTCCATTTCCATGAGGGAAAAGAGGAGAGAAAGGAGAGGAAAAAGACAGGAGGGCCTTTAAAGAAATGTTAGAAATAGAAAAAAAAAGGCAAAGCCGAGAAGGCGAGAAGCCTTTGGTTTGAGCCAAAGTTTCTACCACCTGACTTCCAAAAATGTGTGAAATAAAGATGCCTGGAGGTCACCCCTCCTACAAATGTGATGTCCTGTTTCAAGTGCTTCTGATCTTGTCAAATCAGGTCAAATGGTCACAACTTCCTGTTATAGATTCAAACTGAAACCAGCGTTCTGGATCAGAAACCAGCTGATCTTGTTTCACGTGTACGGGCTGTGAAAAGAGCGTCCCAGAAGAGAAGAAACCCAATATTCACCCTGAATACATCATCACCTCTCCTCTTCACCACTTCACCCTGTGTGTGTGTGTGTGCGTGTGTTTGTGTGTGTGTGTGTGTGCGTGTGCGTGTGCGTGTGCGTGTGCGTGCGTGCGTGCGTGCGTGTGTGTGTGTGTTGGATGTAGGTCAGTGTGTGAGCCAGGATCTCAGGACTCTTTGTGGACGAGTAACACTAGAGGTTGTTATTGGAGAGAGGAGTCACTTTACCACACAGGTTCTTTGTGTGCGCTCACTGCAAAACATCCCTGACCTGACAAGTCCTACATGGTTTCATTCAGTCCTAAATGCAGTCCAGATTATCGAGACCTGTTCTCAAAGATTTTTCCAAATATTTAAGGCTGCATATGTCGCTTTTAAAACAAACTAAGGTTAAAAAATAAATAAAACAGATAGAAAGGAAAAGAGTCATCATTTTAAATTCATATTAATCTAAAAACTCTTGTAAGGACAGGCTTCAAACTGAGCTGTTGCTAACAGCACTAGCTTAGCTTTTAGGTTATGTTTCTAATTACTTACAATTTTCTGCTGGGAGTCAAATGATTCCTCTGAAAGAAAATAACCTGTAGAGAAAGTCAACACTCCTCTGTGGAAGATGTGAGGAGAGGCTGCAAACTGAACAGCTACCTACACTAGTCCGATGTGTTCCTCTGATTACTGGGTTTAATTTCCTAAATATTGGGATCCTGGTTTAGCCTTGTGGTTAAGTCACACACCCGTGTGGCTGTGGTCCTCAAGCGAGTGGCCTGGGTTCAATCCAACCTGCCCCCCCTTTTCCGCATGTTCTTCTCCGCTCTCTCTCCAGGTATCCTCCTATATCTGACTTATGCTCTCCCAATAAGACACAAAAGGCTGAAATATGCAACTACAAGAATAAGCCTCCATAAGGATCTGAGTCTTTATCAATTCCACAATCAGAGATGACTGAGTCTCTCTAAGCAAAGAGTTAAAGGAGCTGCTCTTTGGTTTAATTTGATGCACGACACTGATGCGCTTGGCCATGGAGGTTGCCTTCCCTCTCAATGGAAATTATATGGCCACAGAATTTGCATTTCTCTTCCCACTCATCTATTGCGTTGGTAAAAATGCAGCCAAACTTCAGACCTCTTCATAACAACGACATAACAACAACAATACAACTGCACAGCCACTAACACACTTACATAAGTGAGATATGATGAGCCTCAGAGTTGGTGGAGAGCAGTTATCATACCTTTGTACATGGTCATTTTTATGCTAAGCTAACCTTACTAGCTAAACGTTACCAGAAGTTTTTTTGATTAACATCAGATTGAAATTCCATTCATGTTTCCCTCTAATTTCCAACAATTGCAGGGTTTCCTTTAGCTTTTCTCTCCTGGTGGCGAGTGAGGGTTTGATTACATAACTTTGTCTTCTTCATTATATAATAACGCTTATTGCATGTGTAATAAAAGCATACAGTTACTCAACCTGTTGTAAATACGCTGATTTGTTTGAATGATAATTACTCCTGGTGAAGCTTTAATCTAAGTCAACTCATAAACCTGATGACAAGTCAGAGGAGTGACTGGCTGCAGGTTGGTTAGAGCATATTCTTATCTCCCTCCAGTCATGATGTGCAGAAAGAAACTACCAATCATAGCTCAGTTCAGTCTGACGTATGCAAATATGTGAATCTGCAGCAGACGGTGAAGCAGCTGCTGCACACATGCGATAACATAAAGATCTACACATGACTTTGAGGCGCATGGATTTAACAAGAAACTAATAACAGGCTGAGTCCTTCCTGAGCAAGCTCCAAGTTCTGTCTCTACACCATGACCTGTCTGCCTCATCATATACTACAGTAACAAGAGAGCACAGAAAAACAAGCACTGACAAGATGTTATAGCTGACAGAGTGAAAAACATGTTGGCCAACATGTTTACAGCTGCAGAACCATGAATTTTGTCGACACTGCAAAAAGGTCGACTGTTGTGGAGTTTTGAATTACAAACATAATGGGCAGGGTGAAATTGAAAACACATATAATAATGCTTTATTTTCTATACTGTTAAAAATTCAGGATTTTTCACCTTGTGAGCCAGTGTGATGAGAACGCGAATAAATTTGTGGCATTTTACAAAAGTGGTCTTTTTTATGATTTACAATTGTATTACATAAAAATGTATATATATTTTTGGAACTTTCAGACATTTGCTAAATTTTCTATAAACATAAATCATTAAAAAATAGTGTATCTGCTTCAATAAACAAAAGATAGAAATGAATATATGAATGAATGAATTAATAAATAAATAAATGGAAACTCATTTATCAATATCATTGCAACAAAATAATGATAATTTTAAAAAAGCACAAATAAATAAAAAAGAAAGGAAATGAAAAATTGATAAAAAATACTCAGGATTTCCAAGACCTTGATTTTACAGCCAAAAATGAGTGCATTCAGCGACTACCTGACTGAACATTGTTGTCCTCTCTAGTCGGCACCTGATTCCTCAATTGGACCAACTATCGATACTACAAGGACTCATCACACCCACTCTCAGTGGAGTTTCAATTACTCCCTTCTGGTCGAAGGTATAGATACCCAAAGATAAGAACAAATCATGCTAAAAAGTAATTCATCCCCATGGCAATAACTCAATTAAATAATATGCACCAGTGATTAAACTAAGGTTGTCTATAAGTACACACAGTGTTATTTTATTTATCTGTATTCAATTATGGTTGTTACTATATGATTGTTGATCACATTGGGCTGAGAGAGCAATGACTACTGCTGTGAATATTATGTCATGTCTGTGGAAGTGGTTTTATTGCACTAATGAGGACCAGCAACTACGTGTTGTTTGGATAACTTTTTGTTGTGTGTGATGTACTTGTGTTTTTAAGCTCTGCTGTACCACAAGTTGCCTTGTTGAGGACATTAACAATGTTCTAAACTAAACTAAACTAAACTACATCCATCAATTTGTTCCATCCAGCTGTCATTAACAAGCAGGGTACAACCTGGACAGGTGGTCCGACTATCACAGAGCCAACAGAAAAAAAGAGAGTGACCAAGTATCCTAACAAGCATGTCTTTGGACTGTGGGAGGGAACCCATGTATGCACAGAACATGAAGCCAGGATTTGAACCAGGAACCTACTTGCTATGAAGCAATAGCACGAATCACTACACCTCCATACAGCCAAAAGTTGTTAATATTTTGGTTGTTGTAGACCTGATATGTTGGTTACATGTTGTGTCTAAGCTGTAGCTCGAGTTAATGCCTGCTGCCATAATGCTCTAAAGCTCTACTACCTTGATGTAAACAAGCACAGGGAACAGATGTCATCTGGTAGCACGGCATGGTTTGTCAGTATGTTGATCTAGTAAATGGAGATAAAGTTGTATGTAGGCTGTGTCTGGTTAAACTGACATATAATCACTCCACCAGAGAGGAACCAGCACAGGCATGAGGACGTTAACCTGCAAGGAGGACTGAAGGCTGGTGATGCTAGCTCTGCTAGGGTTAGTCACACTCTGCAAACCAATGTGAGTGTCTTACCTTTAGACTAGTCGGTTAATCTTAATTCAAACTAAATCGGTGAGGAAAGAAGTCACTCTGGAACATCCTTCGTCATATTTAAAAGTGGAAAAAAATAATAGTAATGATGTGGTTTATATCTGATGTTTAGTGATGTTACAATGCTTTTCACACATATAGAAAAAGTAGAGAGGGGCTAAGCTGCCACTATCAATTGCTTGGTTTGTTTACATTAGGGATTCTTTTAACACTGATTAACCAGCAGCTCAGATACAGGGCAGTGAGAGGTGGCATGTGCTTTGTTTGCAGACAAAACCTGCAGACTGACAAGCTGCTGTTTCTTTCTGCTGTGATAGACAACTAGATCATCGTTATTGTACAAAGTTTTACACGTTATACTTTATAGATGTAGTTCTATAAACATGAACTTTAGTGCAGCCCTCTCACCTGATCCGTACAATCTGTGCAATACTTAGAAATATTCTTCTGCTCATGCATTTCTAATTAAAGCCACACCATCACATCTTGACAGCGAGACTTCCTCACAGTAAACATTTAAAATACGACGTTCTGTTCAGCATTCCTGCCTCCCCACGCTGTGTCACCCTCCCTCACCGACCTGTAATTAAGTGTGAATACTTCACATACCCCACAGAGCTGAGAAAGGCCTCTTCAGGAGCTGCTGAGCAGGGACTGAGAACTGTGTTAAAAGGGAGCAGTGCTGTCCTTAAAATCTGCCTCATGTGGGCTCAAACGAAGCAATGTTTGAAAAGCTGACAGAGGGAAAGTCTCACAGCTGAACGGTGACAGATCCCAAACATGTCCGTCAGCAACCTCTCTGTGAAACACTTGAACCTCAGCCTTCTTAAGAAAACGACACACCATTCAGAGAACCATCAACATTCAACCTCTGACCTCCTCCAAACTAACTCTTTACACAACGCCAAAGATCCAGAGATTGTTCCTGCTCCTGTTGCTTTAAAAGAATAAATCATGACGAAGCAACAGACTGACAGCTTCTTTAGGCATGCAGCTCTTCAGTCAATATGTTCCTCACTAAACAAAACTGCAGACATCCCAAATCACTCTTGAGTGACATCACGTTTCCTTTCTCCTTTAAACTCCAGAGCTTGTCCTCTTGCAGATCATGATCATTTAAGCGTGTGAAATCTGTCCTTCACTGCTTCAGATAATCACACCATTCATATCTAACATTTGAAGTGGAGTCTCCGGCCTGCACAGACATGTAGACCTTCAGCTCAGAGCTGCAGGTTGAACCATGAGGAATGTGTAGACCAATTAGACTCTGAATGACGAGCTCTGATGGCGTGTCACGGATCGGTTAGTTAAACTCTGTTAATTGGAGAGCTTGGTACAGCCGTTTGGCGTCCAGCTTCAGTGTTATGAATCTTCATTTAACACAGGGTAACTGGTAGGTTAGCTCAATACACTTCACCCGGGACTTCCACCAGATCCGTGTCCGGTCCTTCTCTGATGCGTTTTCAGAATGCAGCACGGAGCAGGACCGTCGGACTGCTGGAGTCATGTGACCGAGGTTTTCCCACGGTAATTACTGCATTAATGATTATCCAACCCCTCTCCTCGTCCATGTTGTCTTTATCAGCCGCTGAAAACCTCTGACCTATTGACTCCAGGGCTGGCTTCGCTCATCATTATGGTTTGTTGTTGTAGTAATGTGAAATACGAGCCTACGATAACACAGAGCTTTATTTTGAAAATTAACTGGTTGTTTTCATTTTGTTTTGGTGCCTGACTTCCTGTCCCGCTCGATCTAAATCTGTTTAGATTGATGCGTCGTGCTTCGGCATCCGGAAAAAATAGAAATCTTGTGTATCTGATCTGGAGGGCTCCGACCTGCTGGATCAGAGACGCAGCTTGAATGCAACAGAGTGGATCCAGTGGAAGTTAACACATTGACTAGAATATAAACCTATCAGATCCAGTGCTGTCATGGATCAGAGACGGACCGGAAATGAATCCGGTGGAATTTGGCTGTCACTAGTACCGAGACCAACACAGCTTTTCATCCCTACATGTCACAGATTTGTGTTTCCAGGAAGGGAAACACTGAAACAGAAGTTAAATCCATTGTCTGTTTCTTTTTTTTAGCTTTGACTGGTTGACTGATTCAAAACTACAAAAACACTCTTGAGGTTAGGCTTCAGGAGAATCAATTCATCAAAACCAGTTTTTGGTTTTGTATGGTTGTCACGCCTCCCTCCTCGTCAACCGTTAATGAGTCCTGTTGGTTTTGGCAACATATGACAACATATCTATCCCTCATTCGTGTCATACAACTTGGCAATGTTGTCACATTGCTGTGATTCCACAACTGGAGTAGATTCTCAAATCATGCTGCGACAAAAAAATACTTGATCGAAATTTCTAAATGAATGTTAACGCTCAACCCAAAGGCCTATACAGGGGAGAACAGCGTTTCAGGGAATGAGTGTAAGTCAGTGTCCTCTAAAAGACTGTGTGAGTCCTCACTTTACAGACCAACAATCAGGAGGGTGGGGGTCTGTCGTTAATCAGACAGCAGCCTCCCAGACAACAGACAACACTTCAGCCTTCTCTGCACACACAATTAACCCCGTGCTGGCTTCCTCAGTGCGTCTGTTTTTACCACAAAGGCAGGAAAGTTTCCAAGAAGAGATCACTGACCCTAACGTCCAACAAGAAATGGCGAAAACATGGAAATGAAAATGAAAGACATCAAATTACAGCCATACTGAGAAACTCCACTCCTATAGGAAAACATTGAAGTGTGTGGTGAAGTTTCGTCCAACTTTTCCTCTTATCCAAAGAAAGCCCTTTGGATTTTGACAACCACGACCAGACGACTGTTCGTGGAAGCCTGACTGACCTGATTGTTTTCCAAAGAAGAAGATGACATGAGGAGGCATGTTTGAGCAAACACAGATTAGAGGCAGCAGACGCTCCAGCACGCACAGATGATGTCAGAGGTAGGATTATAAACTGAGCGTAATTACAACACTGCTCTTTTCCATGTCTGAGGACAAGAGGAAGACAAAGAGCGTAACAGCTGCTTTTCAAAGAGGATGGGATGAAGAAGAGACTCATTAACAATTACATTAAAGCTTGATTTCTTCTTCTTCACAAAGTTATTCTAAGCAGATCCTGACCATAACTTATTTTAAAGATTTTTGATAACTTTTCTGACATAACTTCAAAAAAATGAAGTACAAATTGGTTCAATTTTGGTCAAGTCGTATGCACAAAGCCAGGCAGAGGTTAAACTGTCAAAACAGGGGATTTGTTTCCAGAGCGTGTAACACTGATCAAATGTATGCAGTCCACCTGTACCTGCTTTGATACCAGTCCAGAGCGACAAAAATTAACTTCAGAGCACTTAAAGTTCAGTCATTTCTAGTCCTAATTTCCAAAAATAGTTGAGGGTGGGGGGGATTGAGTGCTGTGCCATACAAGATATAGGCATTTGAAGCCAAAACACTATTCAATAGTCACTGGCATCTATTTGGCAGTTTTCTGTAATCAAGTCCCTGAGTAGCGGGCACTGGCAGCATCACTCTTGACCTTTATGCCGATGTTTCTGTGATGCAGCAGCATATATGTTTACATTTTACAGCCATGCTCGGTCTCTGCATTTTTTTCCCGTTTCTGAATCTCACACTATTACCATAGACTGTATAAATAATGTACGTAGTATCCGTGACGTCACCCATCTATTTCTGAAGAGCGGTTTTGAAGCAAATCGTCGGCGGGAGCCATATTGGATATGCTGAATTCAACCTAACTGATGTTGAGCTAGTGTGAGGTAAAGAGGCGGCTTTGAGCCTCCTCGCTAACAGCTACAGTGTTCCCGCCTGTCAATAAAGTCAGCTATGCCGCTTTTAATGGAAAACTCGTAATCTTAATCTCTTTGAAATTACCGCGTTATGAAAAAAAATAACCTGTACAGTGTGTGCTGATCGAGAAATGAGCTATCCAGACTACACACGTTTTTTGTACCAGGCTGTAAACATGTTTATTATTGCTGTAAAGATCGTCTTTTTTGAATGGGTGTGTATGTGGTTTCCGGTGCTTCTGGAGCCAGCCTCAAGTGGACACTCGATGAACTGCAGTTTTTAACACTTCCACATTGGCTTCAATTCTCTCGGCGGAAGGTTGCCACTTGATCACAACACAAGTATTTCCAGAGACTGTCACTACCGTTTTCTTTTTTCTTTTCTTTTTTTTTGGATGTTTAATGCAGTCAGTATTCTTCTTCTTCTGTTATTTAGTGCAATTAGCAAACAGCTTAAAGGCGCTTAATAGCCACCATATGGCAGGAACACCGTATTACAACAAGGAAATGGTGAAAACCATGTCTATGGTAAAAACGAGGAAAAACTGTTCATTTAATGAGATAATATTCGCATGAACTCTTCGATTTTTAATAAGTGAATGAATATTAGAGAATTCGAAAATCATGACCCATCCCTACGAGATACCTTACTCATAATAATGATAATATCAGAACAATTTTGTACAAAGACAATCATAGGACGACACATCACAATATCTGATTGGCTGATCCTGTTGTTAACTTCTTCTTCTTCTTCTTCTTCTTCTTCTTCATGTCCCCCTCTTTAAATTGAGGAGTCCTCAAGTAGTGACACGGTGACTATAAGTGGCAGCTTAGACCATGAAATCAGTATGTCCTCTGTCGGCATGATGAATGTATGATTCTCTCATCATGTGGCTGTGTTTGGGATATTTATATGTGACAGTCATCGTGCAGAGGTATGCAGCTGCAGCCTGCAGGTCGGACGTAAAGACAGCACAACAATGCAATGACGACCTCTGGCTATCTTCTCTGCTCTATGTCTTCAGAGTTTAGACTTCAGCAAATAGGAAGGAGGTTCAAATCAAACAGATATCTTAAACAAGCTGCAGGCTCTGTTGCTATTGCACAAATACTCTGGGCTGTTAGACTTTGTGCCTGATATCTCGCTGAACAAATATCATGATGACATCCATGGGAGGCTTGTATTCAAATTATAAATATGACTGTGTTTGCTTATTATGTGCATTCCCTTTGTTGTAATATGATGCATAAGTGGACTTCTGTAGCAAACTACAGTACGCTTTGGAGACAAGAAAGACTTTCCGATCCAATCCAAGCAGGTGTGATAGAGGCAGAGGGACAGCACAGAATGAAGTGCAGCTGCATTAAAACAAGATTGTGCATTCTCTCGCTTGACCACCCCTGCTCTCTCCCTTAAACTCGTGACAGCTTCAGTCAAAAGTATGACAGTAGGTCTGTAATTTTTTCTGCTGCTTTGGTAGTTTGCGTTACTCTCAAACGTAAAGATATGGGGCTTTTTATTGTTCTGCAATAAAAGCTGTAGACTGTTCAATCCATAATAAGTATGATTATGAGATGCTGATGAAGCCCTGGGGTGACACCTGTGCTGCCAATTTGTAATGCTACCTCAGCTTTTTCCCACCTGCTTCAAAGACAGACTGCAGATAAGTTTGTCACTCCACAAAATTATTAAGAGAAATAATTACCATCATTAAATGTAAACGCACAGATAAACTTCTCAGGTAATGCCAAGATGCATGACATCAAAGTGCCGTCAGAGCTGTGATCAATCATTGATCCGACCTGTTTTGACAACAGTGCTATATACATGACGCTGCCCGTTCAGTTCACAGGAATGCACCCGCCCACAGCAGAGGCCTCTGGAAGGTGGCCAGACACACCTCGATCTAACACCCACCCTGTATGGTTCATCAGGGATGAGACAGTTGCAGGTCCTGTGATGATGAACAGAGTGTTGTTGTAACAGTGTGACTGTGGAGGCAGCAGGGCGTAGCTGCACAGACACAGAGCGTGTATAGTAAAACTCCCCGGCTGGACTGGGAAGTTCTGTTTTTAAAGACGACACCTGATGTGTTACTGTACTTTCACACACCAACATGTTCCCATGTCGAGGCTTCATATTGATGGGTGTGTCCGCTCAGAGCCAACAGACTTCATATCCCCTCAGCACTTCTTCCTTCTTTTTGTTTCTTCGGCAGCATGGAGGTGAAACTCCTTCCTCTAGCTCCTCTCCACGAATCATTGCAGGGATGACACAAACCACACTGTAGGCTCTGAATTTACTCAAATGAAGAACAAAGTGTGTGTGTGTGTGTGTGTGTGTGTGTGTGTGTGTGTGTGTGTGTGTGTGTGTGTGTGTGTGTGTGTGTGTGTGTGTGTGTCCTCACCTCCTCGGGCTCAGGGCTCTTAATCGGACTGGACGACTGGCTGAACACCGAAGACTGCCCGCTGATGCTCTGAGAAACATGGAGAGGAAACGATAAGACCACCAGATTTTGCGAAAACTACCTCATACTGTTTCATTTTCATGCTTTCATTTGGAAAAGGTGTTTTATTATCCTGTTTAACAAAAACTAAATATACATTTATCAGAGTTTTTATTATCTGTGATGTATTTTTGTCTCGTCTCGTCTTCAACATCGAAAAAAAGATTTTTGATTAACATTCATTGTGATGCTCATCCACTGATAGCACCAAGAATTGTGCATCATTTGTCCCCTCTATGTGCCCTCTTTCAGTGTCCAAGCTCAAAAAGCCCAGTGTTCATCAACTCAGTGCAGTTTGCTCTTGTTTCGTGTCCAATTGAGGAGATGAACCTTCAGTAGCTCCTCTCTGTGCTGCACTAAGCTGTGCTTTGCACTCTCCTCCTGATGAGGCTCAGATCTGTCTGCATGTACGATGAGCTCAACGGAGAGCGGACACTTCTTATCAGTTAATTGTTACGCTGATTTGTGACAATTGTGACCCAAAAATTTAAACGGTTAAAGCCAGCAAGAGCAGCTCGTTTGTCGCGGCTCAAGGCTTCCTCCACAAACACGTAAAAGTGTTGGTTGAGCCTTTGACATCCCCAGACTGGTTTAACTCCTGATTGTAATAATAACAGTTACGTCAAAGAAAGATTTACAGATTTCACATACAGACATATTGTTTGTAGGTCATCAAGAGAAAGAACTGTTGAGTGTGACATCTCATATAAATAATGCAATGAAATTACCACCAACTCTAGATGCACAGGACTTTATCGCTGGTGTTTGTGCATTAGATGTTGTGGCACTAATGCCACAATGAGGCACTTTTCCATAGAGAGGGCATTATAGCTAATTTGAATACGTCGAAACTGCACCAGAGTGCAGAGAAGCTGTTATTCTGTAGCAGTTTGAGGAGCATTAACCCTTTGTACATGCTTTGTGACTTGTGTTTTGGTCTGAACTCGAACTAAAGCACTACAACCTCCAGTGAATCATGCCCTCTGTGCACTGCTTTCCCTTTTATCACTCCTCTGATCATTATAGTAATCCTACCACCAGCTCAGCGAACAGTGGTTTAGTATCTGGTGCCAAGATGAACTTGTACGAAGCTGTTAACAAGGATTTGCCACCAAAGAAATCAGTGATAGAAGTAGTGTTTTACTCCCACGCTGATTTTTCTTTGATGTGATGAAGGAGACACTGCTGATTGATATTTCTTTGTGAACTTTGGAACGCAGCGTTTGGAAATGCAGCCAAATTCAAAACCAAAGGATATTTGATTTAAAATGATCCAGAAAACTACATGAAAAGATAATAAAATCTATAATAAAGGAGAAGCATGAGTAAAGTCAATGCCTGGTTTAAGAGAAAGAGAGGTAGAGTAGAGACCCTGCCGTCTCACCTCTGATCGACAGAATCTAATTCAGCAGAAGTGATCCAACCAGGTGGAAGAATGTGTTTGTCTTTCAATGTAAGGGTGTGCCATTTCAGCAGAGCTAAACTGGGTGTGGTGCTGCGTCTCTACCAACACGCCTTGATCAGTCAGCTCCGTGTGCAGTGACTCAAACAGCAGTGACAGGAGTTTTGGGGATCATTGGGAACCCAAGAAGGAAGGTTCAGAGGGAATCACGATGAAGAAATGAAAGAGAGAGAGAGAAGGAGGAGGATGTGGGGGACTATTATTTAAAAGAAAGTACTTGTGTAAATCATCCTAAGGCCAAGACATTGAGGAAGTGATGTTTAATCAGAACAGGAAGAGTTTTTCTGCTGAACCATAAAAAGGTTGACCTGGTGAAAGGTTATCAATGAGGTGTTAAGAGTCCAATAAACCAACCTGTGAATACTCAGACTGTTTTATGAGCCTGAGCTTATAATCGTCATTTTACAGGAGGTCTATTCGCACGGACAAAAGTTAACGGCAAAATCAGAAAGTGGAAAGATTTAAATTCAGCTAACCCTTCAAACTCAGAGAAAGAAAAGACACATCAATGCCAAAACTAGTAGTTTTGATTAAGCTGATGTAATTTATTGAATCATTTATAATGCTTTATATCCCTCAAATCTGTATAACCAATGCTTAAAGGTGAGATGTCTGAATTAGAACATATTCAAAAATCTGACATTTTGCATCAATTTTTTCTGAATAAATTCACCAAAAGCAGTGACCAAGAATGATCCAGAATGAAGACACAAGCAGTGAATATTAGCTAACACGACCAGAGTTTTTCAACCAATTAATAGGGATGTAACGGTATCATCAATTGAACAATGTCGGGAGAATAGAAGTGTCTTGATGCTGTCGATTTTTTGTTTTTTTAAGTTATATTTTGGGCATTTTTGCCTTTAATGGATAGGACAGCTGAAAAGAGACAGGAATGGAGAGTGGGGGAGGACATGTAGTAAATGGTCAAGGCTGGAATCAAGCCTGAGAGCTCTGCAACGAGGGCTATTCCCTCTCTATATGGGGTGCGCGCTTAGACTGCTAGGCCAATGGGGCCCCACCGTTGTTGATTTTGTGACGGATAAAACGATCTGGGCAAAAATGGTAGTTTTGATTCAGTCGCAGTGGATCAGATGAAGGTGAGAACTACAGATGTCATCGTCCTATGCGCTCTGCTTGCTCCCCCAGATGTAGTACAGCAAACATGGCAGACACCGGCGTAAGTGGTGAGGGAGAACAGAAAGAGGACTTGGAAACCGTGGATGCAGCAGCGTCTTTTAAATCTGACGTGTTGAAGCGTTTCGGTTTTTCCGCATAAAGAAACGAGAGAGGAGAAAAGGTTACAGACAAAAAACAATATGCAGACACTTCCGGACTTCTGAGTGATATGACAAGCAACTTGGCGAATCATCACCTTGAAATGATTCGAGAAGAAGTGAGGGAAAAAATCCAGCCAGGAGAAAAACTGTGAAGGAGTCGTTTACAGCCTCACTTCACCAGAACAGAGCGAGAGTTCAAGAGATCTCAGATGATGGCTCTGAATATATACCTAAAGATCTACATACACTTTCTGTGGTCGACAAATAAGGATTCAAAAAGTTAGTGAACACGCTGGAGCCAGAGTTTAAATTCCAATCGAACACTATGATCAGCTCTCTACAGAGAGACAGAGGCTGAAGTTACACAGAGCCTTGTGCAAGGATGCATGGATTTAGAGACTTCACCAGATACTCACAGCCGGAGACATGACTGTTTTATCCGAGTCTTCTTCTGTATTTGTTCTAAGCCGTGAGATACTTTGAAATTCATCAGTTCTGCTGATTTGAAGAACAGAGATCAATATTACATTTTGAGAGTTTCATCTGTGGTCACTAAGATTTGTTTTCTTGTCATGTTGTTTAGTTTGGATTCATTTAAACAGAATTATGCAAAATATAACTCTGAGGCACATTTGCCCAGAGCCTAAATTTTTAATGATTAAATGCCAACAGCACAAAAAGGATTAAAAATTGGTACTGAAGATTATACAAATGTTCCTTTTTATGCAAAACCTGTTTTTCTGCTCAATTAAATAAGACAAACTCGTAAACTACTTCAGAGTTTACTGCATCCAAACAAATCTGCAAGGTAGGAACTTTAACCTGCAGGAATAGTCTTAAAATAGTCCTGCTACTATAACTTGATTTAGAAATGCAACGAAGAGCCATCTGCAGCCGTTTAGATGCTCTATGTATTACTTTAAAGACAATTAGAGTAAAACTTGGGAAACATTTGCTTGTTTTAGCTACTTTAATGTGAAGATTTGATGAAAAGTATTTAGGATTTTGCATCAAATCTGAGCCAGACGAGATGAAGTAGCTTAGTATAGGCATTTTAAATCCTTACCTGGATGCATTCCTTAAAATAAAAACTATTTCATGCAAAACTTTACTCAGAAAACTGTGCAAACTTATCGTGTAATTGGCCTCCGGGTGTTTTGAAAGTAAACTTAAGACTTATCTTCTTAATCTAGCTTATGGAATCATTGCTTTAACATTTATTTATCTTATTTACCTATTTATTTATGTATACATTTCTTTTATTTATCTGATCTTTTTAACTCTACCTTATGTTTAACTCCTCTTTCTACTCTTACTGATTTTATTAATTTTACTGTCAGTATTTTATTTATAATCATGCCTTTTCTAATTGTATCATTGCTTTTGTTTTCTGTCTCTCTGTTCTTTTGTGAAGCACTTTGGGCAGCAACTTTTTATGTATGAAAGGTGCTATATAAATAAAGTTAGGTTGAGTTGAGACCTTAGTTGGCCAGCTCACTTGTCAAGATTCAGTTTCTGATTCTGCAGCAAAGACTGAATATGATAAAGCATTTTTTGTTTACTATATCTGGTAAAAACACCCGCCCTTTCCTCTCACTGCACGTGGACATTCCTTTACCACTTCAAATCGACAGCTCAGCTCTCTGTCCATCAAATGCACCAATTTATCTCTGATCATTCGCCGTGAAAACTCGAAGCAAGGTGTCAGAATTATTAAGTCAACGCTGCTACGTGGGACATGCTTACATTGCTGTTGCTCACTCTGTTTTAAGCATGAAGTCAACACCTGACGTGTGATCCTTATTGTGACTGACAGACTAATAAACTGTTGTTTTAACAGCCAGCTGTGACCACTCACTGATTTATATGTGAACTCTTCTTTAAACGAGAGATGTTTTCATGCCGTTTAACAAAAACCTGGCAAGAAGGATGAACATGTCCGATAAGGTTGGACCAGAGTCTTGAATCTAGTCCAGTACTCTCACAAACACGTCTGTAACTCTAGTAAAGAAGACATTAATGGATCTATGAGTGTGATCAAAGATGCACTAAGAAACTCAGTAACTGTAACAAAGTGTATGCAGTGTTTCAGGTGGATGACCAATCAGCATTCACCATTTTTAGACATGTTCCTGTCATAACACGGATGTGCTTCAGGCTGCAGGTTAAGAAGAACTAAACCCACGTGTGAACTCATGGTGCACCTTTGCACACCGCTGATGAAACATCGATTGCAACTGCCTGTACTTGCTGTTTGTGTTTGCTCGTTTTAATATAGCTTTGCATGTCGACATTTCTACAGTGTGTGAGTAAAAATGGACTCTTGTAATGTGCACAAAAATGGGACTCTGCTGGAGCTCTTTGGAAATCCTGCATGACTGCTACCCTACCTGATGTTACGCAGCAGGTATTGTTTGATTTATACATGCAGAGACAAATAAACATTAAACTTTGACTGCCGGTGCATTAGGGATGTTTTTTTATTGGTTAAAAGAGCAACAACATTGATTTCAATTGGTTAACACTGGGACAGGGATTGTTCAAAACTAGGACACAGTCGTGTCCCAAGTCCCAACAAATATCTGTAAAACAATGAGCTTGAAAAAGGATTTGTTTGGATGTGTCAATCGATCTCAGCATACAGCTGTTGCTTAGCTAACCTAACTTACTATACTGACAGGACCTGCTGCGTAACAAGGGGTAGGTTAGCCTACCTACAGTTCCTAAAAGGAAGTCAGCTTTTCCCACAGAGCTTCAGGGGAGTTACTGCTTCTATTGAGAAGTACCTGCTAACGAATATGCTGCCTTTTGCACACACTGTGAGTGTCAATCTTCAGTCGCACACAGTAAGATGCACTGATGAAGAATCCAGTTGCAACATGAGCTCATACACATGGGTTTGTAGTAAAATCAAAGTGTCTCTATTTGCAGGTTTGAAAACATGAACACCTTATGATACAGTGAGGGTTATCAAATATGTTGTTTAACTTAAATAAACGGCCAGAGGCGCCTCCAGATTTTCACTCACCATTGTTTTTTCAACGCTTGTCAGTTATAAAGTGGTGATGATAACTAAGTTTGAGGTTATGATTATTATCACATTAATAACAGCGACGTGATCTGCTGTGAGATTTCCTTGCTGACCGTCCGTTGAGCACAGATGGAATCTGGACGGAGCGCTCTGCACAGCCTCAGTTCTGATTATTTAAGACCACATGACCTCAGACAAAATATTCTCAATCAGTTTCTCTTTTTCTCTTCTCTTCCATTCAGTAAGACTTATTTTTCATGCAAACATCCGAGAAACACTTGATCTCTCTTAAAAGTATTATGACAACCAATTGAAAAGGTTTCATAAGACAATCATTTACCATTTGATAGCGTTACATGCATCAATAAAAGCTTGATTTATCTATATATAATTTGGCAACAACCATCCTTTTTTTGCTGCATATCAAATCACATTAAGTTGATATGAATTAGTTAAACTTCCCTGTTCCTTACGTACATTTTTCACTTCTGAGCACAGCACACTATCAGCCTTTCATGAAAAGTATTTGAGCTTCTACAGCTGAATGTCTGTCTTACATTACATACTCTGCACTCATATTTTGCAATGTACGTTTTAATCCTTGGTAAAGCTGTTTGGCAGCTTAAAAAAGAAGTAGGGGGGCAGACATTGAAGCTAAAATTATCTCTAAATAGTTCTACATTACGAAATATGCAGAGATACAGAACTGGTGCCAGACGAAATACAGATTCTGCAGCTTTGCTGAGCTGCAACCCAGGTACACAGAGTTACAACTGGAAGCGTTTTTCATAAATGCTTGAGATGGGTTGAAAACCATCAAAATGAAAAAGGGCAGAGCATAGCCTTCATTGTTAAAATAGCTGACAGTAAACAATATCATAAATCTGAAGATTTATGTTCAAAGCTTATCCCACTTACAAACTCATCCCCAAACATAACAGTGTCACTGAACGGTCTTGAAATTACACATAGAAAAGTCAGTTTCCATAATTTTGACCATTTATGCTTTTTTTCATTCTTAGGTGTGCATTTAATAGAAATCTGCACATTGAATAGAAGTAATATAAGCTGTTAAATAAATGAAGGTGGCGTGAAGGAAGTGTATCTATGTGGGATGTCTTTTAGACAAACAGCTTGGCTGTGAATGTTCGCCGTTTAAGCAAGTTTGAATGATGTTTTAGGTCTGTAAAGAACATTCTTTATTACATGGGTTGTCTTTCAACATCACTGTGCTGCATGTTCAGCTCAGACTATTCAACTCTTCGATGAGTTTTTAATCATTTCAGAGCGTTTCACGTTCAAAAGGTGGCCCTACATGTCTGCTTTACTGAGTTAAAGGATTGTTTTCATGAGGGGACGCTGAACTTGGGGCTCACCTCCCGTGCGCTCCTCTGTTGGAACATCAGCTCGGAGTCCTGGCTGCTGACGCTCAGGTGCTGCATACCCTGCATACCCTGCACACCCTGCAGGTACACAGGTGACACCATCTGCTGCATCATGGGCTGCTGCATCATGGGTTGCTGCATGAACACGTAGGACTGCTGCTGCATGGCCTGCTGCACCGGTACCAGGTATCTCACCGTCTCGTAGCTCCCGTTCAGACTGTACTGCATCGGGGACACCGACCCGGCTGAGATCACCGTGCTGGCCACCGGCTCCGGTGTGGCCACTTTCACGGTCCGGTAGGTCGTTTTTTGGCTAGTAACAGACATGTTGATGAATTGGCGGAGCGGATCAGCTCAGGTCTCCCACAAGAAAACCGAAAAAGCGTGAACAGCTGCTGAAAGTTTCTCAAAGCGGTAAAGTCGCTGCGGGAGAAAGCCGCGCAGGTTCCTCGGTATGTGTCCTGTAAAGAGGATTTCAGCGGTGGAGGAGCGGGGACGTGAACCACCTGACTCAAACTTCCTTCACTGTTGGGGAAAACTGGAGAGGAAAGTCCGGTCAGAGCAGTCTCACCGAAGAGAGGAGGACCAAAGCGCTGAGGGAGGCGCTCTGCGCGTCGTTACGCAAACACGATGGTGAGCACATCAGGAGGTGGGAGGGGTCAGAGGAGAGTGAGCAGAAAGTTTACCTGGTTGCCAGAAAGAATGAGCTCATAGGTGTAAATTACTTCTACAAACAATTTTCCCACTGTCTATTTTTAGCCTAAGAAGCTTACGTTTTGATTTCAGGTGTTCCCAAACACACATGTGGATTACTCACGATAAACCAAACTTGAAATACAAAAGTCCCTGTCCTCTTTATGTGTGAAGTGTAGGCTTTATGTCGCCAGGATTATATAACTACGGTGGCCCTGAAGGGCAAAACAAACACAACATTTCAGAAAACACAGACATTACAGAAGACACAGCAACATTTCAGAAAACAACATTACAGAAAACACAATAATGACAGAAAACAGAAAGGGGAGGGACAACACTTCTTGTTTCCGATTGGACAGAAACCCGACAGCTCTAAATAATTTCCTATTAATACTACCGACAACAAATTTTAAACTGAGTTGGAAGGAATGGAAGAGGAGATCGATAAACATGTAATGTAGCCTAATACTCCTATGGTGTGGCTGACATATTAGGACATCCTCAGGTCTCTGAGACAGGTGTCAGACCTCAGATGAAAAAGCATCAGGTCTTTTTCACTTCGGAAGCAAAATGTTTCCCTTTTTTCACGTTCTGATAACATGTAATCTGTATGATTTTGGGAGAGTACTCTGATAACATGTACTCTGATGACTTGGAACTAGGAACAGTAACAGGATGGTATTCTTTCTGATTAGTTTAGGGAGAGAACTGATCATTACAGGCATGCCAATTGTGTGGTGGTTGGCACGGAGGAAAAACCCATTAAAAAGTTGGTAGAGAACCATTAAAAAGTTGATTTTGCATGATATGTTGCCTTTAAACATTTATTGGGATACTTTCAACGCACGAGTGTGACAGTGTGAATTTTTTTTTCCTCCGTGCTAACCACCACACAATTGGCATGCCTGTAATGATCAGTTCTCTCCCTAAACTAATCAGAAAGAATACCATCCTGTTACTGTTCCTAGTTCCAAGTCATCAGAGTACATGTTATCAGAGTACTCTCCCAAAATCATACAGATTACATGTTATCAGAACGTGAAAAAAGGGAAACATTTTGCTTCCGAAGTGAAAAAGACCTGATGCTTTTTCATCTGAGGTCTGACACCTGTCTCAGAGACCTGAGGATGTCCTAATATGTCAGCCACACCATAGGAGTATTAGGCTGCATTACATGTTTATCGATCTCCTCTTCCATTCCTTCCAACTCAGTTTAAAATTTGTTGTCGGTAGTATTAATAGGAAATTATTTAGAGCTGTCGGGTTTCTGTCCAATCGGAAACAAGAAGTGTTGTCCCTCCCCTTTCTGTTTTCTGTCATTATTGTGTTTTCTGTAATGTTGTTTTCTGAAATGTTGCTGTGTCTTCTGTAATGTCTGTGTTTTCTGAAATGTTGTGTTTGTTTTGCCCTTCAGGGCCACCGTAGTTATATAATCCTGGCGACATAAAGCCTACACTTCACACATAAAGAGGACAGGGACTTTTGTATTTCAAGTTTGGTTTATCATATATATATATATATAGAGAGAGAGAGAGAGAGAGAGAGAGAGAGATGCACTTCCTCCACCGCTGTAGCAAGTTCTCTTTACTAAGAGATTCCCACTACAGGGAAATTACTAAAATAGTAACAAACTTTCCAACATTAACCCCAAAGAGAAACTGTCAGTTCTCCTGGGGGAAGGGTCAGCAGCTCCTCTGGCTGCTAAATATGTGTCGGCCTGTCGCAGCCTTAGGGACCCACCATCCCATAATATCTGATTTTAGGTGAAGGTTTTATGAGCATACCGCATCAAGTGAGGACATTGAGATATGCTGTATGGGTGACACCATCGTTCATTAATGCGTATAAAATATGTAATATATATATAATATATAATGAATATATATGTAATGAATATAATATGTAATTAATATATATGTAATGTATGTGTATGAATTGTATGTGCTTTGGCAACAACATGTCTTTGTTCATGCCAATAAAGCAAATTGAATTGAAAAAAATTTAAAAGCAATGCAAAGTTGCCTTTTGGTGTGGTGGACAGGTCTGCTGCCTTTCAATGCAAGGATCCTGAATTTGAATCCTGGCGGGCATTGTTCATGGGAGATGGAAATTAAACACATTCCTCACACTGAAGTTTGAACTGTGCTTTTGAGGAAACATTTTGTTGTGTTTTGTGAAATGTTGTCTTATTTTTTAAATCGTTGTTGCGTTTTCTGTATTTTCCTCGAGTTTTTCGAAACATTGTTGCGTTTTCTGAATTGTTGTTGTGTTTTATCTAATGTCTTTGTGTTTTCTCTAATGTCTTTGGGTTTCCTGAAATGTTGTTGTGTTTTGCCCTTCAGGGACAAAGTAGATAAAATTGTTTTATGACTGAATTAAGGTTTTAAGTAAGCAAAGTGAGAATTCCTGATAATAAAATTTACACTTGGAATAGGAAAGAAGCTACTGTTTCTGAGACAGCCACTAGAAGGAGACAAACAAATGGCAAGCTATTCAGGAAATTATGACATTTATAACAGCCTGAAAGTGGAAATATATAGAATGAGCTCTGAATACATGGAATGAAACTCTGAATATATTGAATGGAAGTCTGAATATATTGCATGGAAGTCTGAATATATTGAATGAAAGTCTGAATATATGGAATGAAGGAATGAAAGTCTGAATATGAATGTCTGAATATATAGAATGAAGGAATAAAAGTCTAAATATATTAAATGAGGGAATGAAAGTGAATATATTGAATGAAAGTCTGAATATATTGAATGAAAGTCTGAATACATGGAATGAAAGTCTGAGTATATTGAATGTGGTCTGAATATATTGAATGAAAGTCTGAATATATGGAATGAAGTAATGAAAGTCTTAATATATTACATGAAGCAATGAAAGTCTGAATGTATTGAATGACAGTCTGAATATATTGAATAAAAGTCTAAATATATGGAATTAAAGTCTGAATATATTGAATAAAAGTCTGAATATATTAAATTAAGTCTAAATATATTGAATAAAAGTCTCGATATATGGAATGAAGGAATGAAAGTCTGAATATGAATGTCTGTATATATAGAATGAACGAATGAAAGTCTAAATATATTAAATAAAGGAATGGAAGTCTGAATATATTGAATGAAAGTCTGAATATATTGAATTAACTCTGAATACATTGAATGAAAGTCTGAATATATGGAATGAAGTCTGAATACATTGAATGAAGTCTGAATTCTTTTTTTTTTAAATATATATACAGTATATATTCTTGTTGGAATTCTTGTACTGTACAGCTTTTTGTTTGCTGCTGTATCTTATCTTAATATGTGGAATGAAGTCTGAATACATTGAATGAAAGTCTAATATATTGAATGAAAGTCTGCATATATTGAATGAAGTCTGAATATATGGATGAAAGTCTGAATATACAGAATGAAGTCTGAATATATATGGAATGAAGTCTGAATATATTTAATGAAAGTCTGAATATATTGAATGAAGTCTGAATATATTGAATGAAGTCTGAATATATGAAATTAAGTCTGAATATATTGAATGAAGTCTGAATATATATGGAATGACAGTCTGAATATATTCCATATATTCATACTTTCATTCCATATATTCATACTTTCACCGGCCCGCCAGAAGTTCCATCTGGCCCATGGACGACTTCCCAAAGTGAAAAAATTACAGAGAAGACATTAACTGCAATTTTTCAATAAAAGTAACTGCTATTTCAGAATTGTCCTCTGGGGTCGCATATCATAATAGTGATGGAGAGCACCTAAACGGCGCTCCGGGAGAATATTTTCAGTTTGCATAATCCGGTGAAAATTCACAGAATTTTTAGAGCACTTCAAGATCCAATCAATACTAAAGTTTCCGTGTATGTAAACTTGCAACAGCAGGAGTGGTGGATCCACCTTTCTCGAAAAAAGGAGTCACATATCATGTGCATGCTTACCATACATGTGCATGCTTACCATACATGTGCATACATCATAGGTGTGCTCCGTCACTACTAGCAATAGCACTACACTCTACGCTCTTTTCTTTTGCAGTAAACACTACACACTGTGTGGCAGGTGAATGGGAAACCTGTGTGCTTGGTGTGTTCGCAGCAGGTTTCAGTGCTTGAAGAATATCATATTCGGCCCAACCATGAGATCCATCATGGCAAAACATACAACAGCTGTTTATGTAAAAGATAGTTCATGTAATGTGAACATTTTCAGAATGTACTGTATGTGTACTTCTTTGCACTAAACAAAGGATAAAATGTTGAGTTGTCCTTCTCTATAGGTTATTATGTTATGATTTCACTGGTCCGGAACACTTGAGGTCAACTTGGGCTGTATGTGGCCCCTGAACGGAAATGAGTCTGACACCCCTGGTTTAGCTGGTAGTTTTATCATAGTCGACTCTCGCGAGATATCACGAGAGCTGCACACTCAACGTACCATGACATCCGTTGAGGAAGCAGCTATTATTGAATGGACAATAATGGCCGCTATTCAACACCATCGTCGTTTTCTCTGCTGTTCAGCTGACATTGGAGGGTCACCGATGCCTCAGTCGTCGTCGTCGTCCTGAAGCCGCCGTTACCTCCGGTGAGAGAAATTAAGACAGTTTATGATCTCGACAGATCATTTCTAAGCATCCTTTTCATCAAAGGTTTGTCATCTTGTCGTCCTTCATCCTCTAGTTCCGCTATGTCTACGGTGACAAACTACGCCTTGGAATATAACTGTTTAACGATAAATAGCTCTTTAGTTGATTTCTATGTATTTAGAAACTAAATTATCATATCTTTCGATGGTTTAGCAGTTAATCCTCTATTCGGGGTTGTATTGTGAGACAAAGAAGAGCTAATTTTCCTAAAAGTGACGTGTTTGTTGTGGTTTCTCTGTTCCCCTTACATTATCGACACACTCTTAAACCTTTAGAAAAACACTTGGAAAACGTTCTTATGTGAGGGGTTGAATTCACTTTGATATTATGTTTGTATCGACAGAAAAACACAGCGATAGGCCCTTAAATGATGAATGTCACAGAGGGGGTTTGAGTTAAATATGTGGTGTCCATGCCCTGTGATGATGATGCTGCAGCAGCAGCGGGTTATGTAATCCTGTCTGCCGTCATCCTCTGGATTAGTCCTGCAGGATTCTGCTGGTTCCAACCAAAGACTGATTCCAACAGAGGCCACTATATTGATTCACTCACACCATTCTCACATCAGATACGTGCTTTTAAAACTATTTGATTCCATGAACAGAACAAAACCAACATTGTTTTGATGTGAAAGAAAAGACTAAGCATTGTTTGACTCCACTCCCTCAGCTTTTAAAATAGTAGCTGTCACATGGAGAGACTTTAAATACTGAAATAAATGTTTAAAATAAAAGGCCAAAGCTTCCCAGCCTGTGTAGAAAACAAACTCGGAATTAGCATAAAAGATAAGTTAATTTAAAAATAGACGTAACAAAGAGTTTTTAAAAAGTCAGCGCACTTAATGTCCTTTAAAGCTTTTATTTATGTTTAAAATTTTAATTTAAGCTAAGGTTATTAGGTTTGAATGACCCCTACTGCCCCCTTCTTTACGATATGTGATCTTTAACCTGCAAGTTTTATTGTGAAAATCTGTGACTTACTTCCTGTAGTTAAGGGGCATGTCAGGTTATTACCACATGCAATGCTGAGAAAGGCTTTGAGATAAATAGCCTCTGTGCTCCTTGTTTGCTTTTTTTTTCTTCTTAACAACTGCATCCACATGTAAGTTGTAGGAATTAAAAATTGTGAAACAAACAAACACGTTTTCAAATGTAAGTAGGGATGTAAGGAAACACTCAGCCCACGATTCAATTTGAATCCTGTTTTTTGGTTCACGATACGATTCACTCACAATTCTCTAACGTTTTTCAAGAAAACTGGATTGAACTCAAAGTTTAAATAACTATTATTTTATTTCAATTCTCAGATATGGACAGTTGGGATATATATTTTTTCTCTTACATTTCTTTGTAAACAAAGTAATCCTTTTTCATTTTTAAGGTGTGTTGTAACTCCAATAAAACCACTGCACACTTTTTTTCAGTACCTTTCAAAAAACTAAAACCACCATACAGAAATACCTTTCAGAACAATTATAGAGAAATAGAAAGTGAACAATTCCCAAATGAAAGTATTAAATATTAAAACAAATAAGTTAAATCTCTTTGAATTAGAGATGTATATGTCAAGTACTCTCCTTGATCGATCTTTGGAAATGTTAACGATCAATTATCATTTAATCATTACTAACACGTGAACGTTTTCCATGTCGAAAATAATGCCAAATGCGTTTTTGCACCCTAGATCAAATTTTCCTTCCCGACACAGTGTATATTACTGACGGTATAAATCAGCTACGGATCGTATTGAGGAGGTGTTCAAAATGTTAAACACGCTGAAAATCAACATGAGGAGCATGCTAATAAATAATCACCGTGGACGCATGGTCATAGAGTGAAGACTCAGACTACAACATGTGGACTTACTGCAACAGGACAACTGAACAGAATCATGTTTTGGACCCAGTTTTCTTGTTCTTATTGAGAAAAATAAGCATTTAAACATGGTCAGGTGTCAGCCGAGTGCGCAACCGGCTCAGAATCAGTCCGGCGGCAGAGAAAAAAAGTGCTCATGGAGACCTGTCACTCAGCTGCAGCCCCCAGCTGAGCGTCTCCGCTGTGTGCAGTCAGCTGATTCTGAAACATGCTTTAAACTTAAAACAGCTCCAATCAGCGAGTGACGAGAGAGCAGCGCAAGAGACTTCATGATGTTAAACAAGCGGATTATAATGCAGATAGCGCATTCTACTGTTTAAAAATAATATCCAGATATAAATTTCGTTTAATCGATTTTAATCCACCCTTATTTGTATCGTTTTTTTTTTACCGATTTGCGATATATCCTTACATGCCTAGTATTCAGGAATAAATACGTGTTTAAAATAGTTAATTCATATAAATTTTGCCACTCGTATTTCTTATTATTGAACATATCTGTTTTATTAAGACACTCTTGAAACTCTTTTACTCTGATACATGTTAAAACATATTGCAAAGGCTGAATTTTGATGTAATGTGTGTAAAATGATGCACAACACTTCATAAGTCTCAATATTAGACACATAAATGGGTTGACTCTTTTCAATGAAGAGTGAAGACCAAAGCTATTTATATTACCTCTTTATGTAAAAAGGACCAAAAGATTAATCTTACAGAGCCTTTATTTCTTTCAGTAAATAAGCCAATTTTTAAATAAATTACAGAAAAACATTATTTAATGTTGATGAGCTGCGAAATCATGTGTATGTAATTCAGTTTAAGAGTAAAAAATGGAAAAAGAAGAGTGACTCTTAAGTGCTATGGAGTCAGTTTAATGAATGTTTGTTTCCAAATCACATATATGAGGTTGACCATTTACTTCTGCTCTCCCTCCATAGTTGCTCCCCTGGCCTGGCTGCTTGCTTCCCCACAATGCATTTCCTTAGCACTTAGTGCGTCTCGGACGGGCCGATGTAACACTTACACTACCACTTCACCAGCCACACCACCTTGCACAGCACGAAGGTAAATCATCATTTACAAACACCAGTTCCATAAGAGCTGGGAAGCTGTGTAATCATTTAAAGCCTGAACAATGTTTTTGTTTTATAAGAAACATCTGCTCGTTTTAAATTTGATGCCAGAAACATTTTGAAAAGTTTGAACAGGGACAACAAAACAGGTCAAAAGTTGAGTAATACTAAAAAAAAAAAACACCTGGAGGAACATCATCCAACCAATGAGGTTAATGATCAACAGGTTAGTCACATGACTGGGTATAAAAAGGACACTCCAGAGAGGCTGAGTCTCTCAGAAGGTAAGAGGTTCACCACTCTGTGAGAGACTGCATGAGCAAGTAGTTCAACAGTTTCAGGATAATGTTCCTTAGAGTAAAATGACAAAAAATTAGTGGATTTCATCGTCTACAGTTCATAATATCATCAAAAGATTCGGGGGTCTGGAGATATCTCTCTACAAAAGGGACAAGGACAAAAACCAAGACTGGATGACCTGATCTTCAGGCACTCAGGAATCACTGCATTAAAAACAGACATGCCTCTGTAGTGGAAATCACTGCATTACGAACAGACATGACTCTGTAGTGGAAATCACTGCATTAAAAACAGACATGACTCTGTAGTGGAAATCACTGCATTAAGAACAGACATGACTCTCTAGTGGTAATCACTGCATTAAAAACAGACATGACTCTGTAGTGGAAATCACTGCATTAAGAACAGACATGACTCTGTGGTAATCACTGCATTGAAAACAGACGTGACTCTGTAGTGGAAATCAGTGTATTAAAAACAGACATGACTCTGTAGTTGAAATCACTGCATGAGCTTCCAAAAAACATTGTCAGTTAACACAGTTCATCACTGCATCCTCAAATGCAGGTTAAATCTGAACCATGCAAATATGAAACCATATATAAACATGATCCAGAAACTCTGGAGACTTCTCTGAACCTGAGCCCGTTTAAGATGAACTGATTAAGGATGAACTGTGGCCATCTCTACTTATTACATGAGTACAAAGATGTTATTTTATGAAACCTCCCTGTCTTTCTTTTCAGGTCCTGCCCTGGTTCATCTTCTTCACTGTCTTACTGGAGTCATGTCAGGCTCAGGAGACTTACCAGGTGAGTGTTGACTGCTGCAGAAGTTAAGTTTTCATGGTTTGAGCTCTGCAACTTGATTTCCAATGAAGAGAAGTATTGAGGCTACAGGTTAGGATGTGTTTCAGCTTCAGCTTGTGTTGCAGCAAACAAGAGGGTGAAGAACTTGAAACTATTACACCAAGAGGAGTAACAGACTGTATTCTCTTCTCTTGTGGTTGTTTGTCTCCGCAGCCATCGAGGGTCCTGGGATGGGCGGGATGAAGCTTCCCATTGGGATGACCCGTAGAGCCCTCAGCTACGATGACAACCTGGAGGCCCCGATGTCCACGCCCCCCCACGACATCAGCATCAACAACCTGTGGAGACGACCCATCATACCCGACAGAAAGTTCCCACACCTGGTTGAGGTGAGACACGTCTTCCACCACACACACACACACACACACACACACACACACACACACACACACAGAGTCACACACAGCTTCCTCTCTGTGTGATTTTTCCTGTTGGACAGTGTGAGAACAATGTTGGGTTTGTTTATTTACCAGGAGGATGAGAGCGGTGTCGTCAGTAAGCCAATAGTGCCAGAGAGCGCCCCCTCATGGTCACCAACTGTAGTGAAAGCCAAGGCCTCCTCCATCATCATGAACTCTCTCATCACCAGTACGTCACAGGGGGTCACTGCCGTCCACGTTTTTCAACCTCTAATCATCAGTTAATAACAGATTCATAAAGATACGTGACGTTAAGATTCTCTGTCTGTTGTTTTCAGAACAGACTCATGACAGCATGTACAAGTTTGAGCAGAGGGCGGGACTTACCGATGCCAGCTACACGCCCCACAAAGGCCTCACCGCTGAGGAGACGAGACACCACCACCGTATCCCTGAGTCCCTTCAGGTGAGAGACACCCGAACACACAGATCGCAACGAAGTGAAGGATATCACCATTTTTCACCATTTTTTAAAGATATCAATATACTTTGGGTTGTGAACTCTGCAGGTTGAAGTGTTTTTTCTCTGTCGATGTGAACTAAATTCAGCTTTCTGTACACCCTCGACTTAAAAGGTGTTTTTGTTTTCCCTCTTTAGAAGCTCCAGATCCAGAGCCTGGAGGCCAGAGAGGAGCGGCAGAGCAGCTCCTCCCAGTCCACTCCCTCCACCACACCACACACCTCCCCAAAACAGCTACGCAGGTATGGAAAAAATGCCACTCCAAAAACCAGAAAAAACTTTTACTTTGAAATAAGCAAAAAAATCCCTCTATCATGCACAAATGTTACTTGTTAAGTAAATGTATCTTAAATCAAGTGAGATAAGACGATTTGACTAAAAAATCAGACAATTTCACTTGGGAAGATTTTGAGTTTTTGCAGTGCACACACACACACTCTTGAGTCCTCGCTGTCCTGTAGTCCACTCTGTGATAAAGAACTTGTCCCAGTCCTGACCTGAATGTGGAATAAACACCAGATATCTGGAACCAGGTCAAGTTTACTCTCTGTTTGTTTGTTTTTGTAGGAGTTGGTTCAGCAGCACGGGTTCAGAGATCAGCATGAGCTCCTCCAGCAGCAGCTTAGACATGGGAGGAGGAGGAGGAGGAGGAGGAGGAGGAGGAGGAGGAGGAGGAGGAGGAGGAGGAGGAGGAGGAGGAGACATGGCAGGAGGCGCGGTTGAACGCTGGAGCGTGTTTGGTCCGCGGCCACAAGTACACAAATCCACATCTGACCTGGGATCAGACTCTGCAGCTGCAGGTAAACGGCGTCACCTGACTGCGGGGCAACAACACAAACTGGTTGTTTTTCTCTCCATCCACACACACCCTGTGTAGTATGACGCACGCATGTGTGTCAATACCACCTGCTGCACTGAGAGAGAGAGAGATAAAGAGAACACAATCATTGACCGCTGTTTGCAGCTGTAGGGTTAATGAGCTGTCTGATCATATTATACACTAGCAGTCAAAAGTTTGGACACACCCTCTCATTCAATGGTTTTTATTTATTTTAATTATTTTCAACATTGTAGAATAATACTGAAGACATCAAAACTATGAAGTAATCTGGTTTTGCCATAATCTGGATTACAACAGTAGTCAAATAGGGCTATCCATTGTGTACTAACCCTACCTCTGAACAACACAACTGATGGTCTCAAACACATTAACAAGGCAAGTCATTCTACAAATGAACTCTTGACAAGGCTCATATTAATTAGAAACCATTCCAGGGACCACTTCATGAAGCAGACTGAGAGAATACCAAGAGTGTGCAAAGCTGTCATGAAGGAAAAAGGGGGCTACTTTACAGACTCTAAAATATAAAACATATTCTGCTTTGTTTAACACTTTTTTGTTCATTCAATAATTCCATAAATGTTCTTTCATAGTGTTGATGTCTTCAGTATTAATCTACTGTGTTTCAAATAATTAACATAAATACAAACCCTTGAATAAGATGGTGTTTCCAAACTTTTGACTGGTAGTGTATGTGCTACATTCTTCCTGACTACATCCTGATCAACTTGTCGACACGACTGATACCATGCTCACTCCCGCATATTACACTCTGTTTGATTCTTAATCTTCTTCCTATAACCAGACTCACCTTTTTAACCATCTTTCTCCGACAGAAGCTGAAGTTCAGCTTCGTTTCCTCTCATCCTTTCTGACAGTGACGTGTCATACTGCTGCTTTTGTTGAGCAAACTTTACAGCCTGACTGCACTCAGGTCTTCCTGTTTTCACTAAAGGCTGGTTTATACTTCTGCGTCGACCCTACGCAGCAGTGGTCGACGCGGACCTGAGCACTAGATATTTGTGCGTCAATGTGTCTGTTTCGCTCAGCAATACTCAGCTGAAACGCTTGAGGGCAGTGTGGTCTCTTTGATAGTCGGGTCACCTGTTTCCGGCCCTGCTACGATCTCTGTTTACTTTTTTACAGCAATTCAGAGCGTGTTATGTTTATTTACAGCTGATACATGTTGCTGTTTATCATACAGACATGATTACATGAAGAATAGAGAGGAGGAGATGAAATACACGGCTGATGTGTGGGGATCCCGGAAGTGTTGTAAATGCGGGAAATACAATGCCGCTGCGTCGATTTGACTGCGTAGGTACTGTAGCTATGTAGACCTACGCTGTAGGCTACATTGTCGATTTGACGCAGAAGTATAAATCAGGCTTAAGCCCTCATGTTGATTAGGGATGGGCAATGATTTTTCGAATATTCGTTCACTTTGTAAAAATCGAAGAGTTACTACGAATATTTTCTCATTTCCAAAAGTACAATTTTACATCGTTTTTACCAGTGCCTGGTTGTAATACGGTATTCCCACCAGATGGTGGCTATAGAGCGTCTTAAAGCTGTTTGCTAACCGTATTGGCAAACAGAAGAAGATGAATTCTAACTGCATCAAATTTATAGACTGTATAAATTGTGGACATGGTATCCGTGACGTCACTCGTTTGTTTCTGAAGCACTGTTTTTTTGAGGCCAATCATTGGCGGCAGCCATATTGCTGCTGTCGAGCGATTGTGATGTAAAGAGACGGGCTTTGAGCCTCCTAGCCAACAGCTACAGTGCTCCCGCCTGTCAATCAAGTCAGCTGTGCCTCTCATTGGAAGACTCGTAATCTAAATATCTTCAAAATTGCCACGTTAGAAAAAAATTCACCCCCGTACAGTGTGTGTCAATAGAGAAATGAGCTATCCAGACTACACTCGTTTTTTTTACCAGGATGTAAACATGTTTATTTCTGCTGTAAATATCGTCTTCTTTGAATTAGTGTGTATGTGGTTTCCAGTACTTCCGGAGCCAGCCTCAAACGGATCCTCAATGAACTGCAGTTTTTAACACTTCCACATTGGACACTTATTTTTAGACCGGAGGTTGCCGCTCGATTAAATTGCAAAAGAAGACATTTGCGACAGTCACAGCAATTTTCTCCGTTTCTGAATCTCTCACTACTACACATATTTCCATAGAAATATGAGCATGCCTGTAAAATGTAAACACACACGCCACATCACAGGAACACCGACATACAGATCGAGACAGACGCTGACAGCACCCTACTAGCAGCGCCTCACCCTGCTACTGGTTAACGCGACTGCCACACAAATGGGCTGATAATGGGACGTACGTGTGTGTGTGTGTGTGTGTGCGTGTGCGTGTGCGTGTGCGCGTGCGTGCGTGCGTGCGTGCGTGGGTGTGTGTATTCAGCTTTAAAAAGTATAAACCCTGGAAAGGCGGTCCGCTTTTTCACATGTATTTCAAGAAAAACAACTCGTCTTGCATTTGGAATAAGTCTGATATTATCTGTTGATATAGATTATGTAAGGCCGTGCCAGGGCCAAGAAGTGTAGTGTATGTGAGCGCTCACATGAGTAAAAAAAAAATGGACTCTAGGAGCGAGATATGCTTGGATTGGATTGAGTGTGAGTGCGCCCTCAAAGAGTCAGACGGAAGCTCCTTCAGAAGTTCAGATTTTGTTTTCATGACATATTTTTTCTTGATGAACAAACCTGAATTATCCATTTAATCTGAGCGAACTCTTACATAAGGACTTTTTAAGTTCAGGCTCAATCAGGAACTCGGTTAACATTTCCTCCACTAGTTATATAAGCAGTGGTAGATTTGGGTTAATAGGCGAGCGAATGACCTTCAGACTTGTGGTAAACATGAACCAGAACTTTGCCCTGGGAGCCTCTGAATCTGGTTAATTATTGGTGGGTGTTTTTTCTGTGGTATAAAGTCAGAGCTCTGGATCCAGATTAGTCTGACTTGAACGCTACTTGGAAAAAAAAACAATCATGATCACTTCAGTTTGTTATGAGAACCATCAAACGCTTCTGACCAGGATGACAATAGGTACGTAACTTAAAGAAAGACACGTCAGTGTTTTGATGACTTAGCTGACAGAACACTAAACAGAGGAGTCGTTTTATTTTGGAATCTGCAAAACAAGAAACTGAGGGACGTTAGGAAAACACTTCAACCTGCAGAAACGTTCACACCTGGGACATTTGTTCTTCGCTTTGAGACCCGAGCAGAAATCTTACCGAGACCTCAGATGACATGTTAAGGATACATGTAGACATATTTACTGCCCTCAAACTGAACCCACAGATGTTCATTCACTTTCTTCTTGTTTGGAAGGAACCTTGAGGACGTATCTGTGTATTGTTGTGTGCAGACTATTTGATATCTTTAAAGCATCTGTGAGAAATGTTCATGTTGTGTTTCAAAGCTTGATCCGTAAGGCAACTGGACTTGGTGGAAATTTGGGTTAATAGGCGAGCGAATGACCTTCAGAGTCCAGTTGCCTTACGGATCAAGCTTTGAATTACAATGACCTGGATGACTGAGAGCTTCACAGATGTGTTCATGTAGAGATGTTTGGCTGTCCTTTGGTACCAGAACAGTACGGCGGTGTCATGATTGTTTTCATCTTTGCACATGTCGGCATTTGTGTTGAATCCAAGTGAAAGGAAGACAAGTTAAACATGAGGAGTTTGTTTTTAAATGTCTGCTTCTACTGTATGGCCGATTGTTTGACATTAATCTTAAAGCATTGACAGACAGTATTTTCATTCTCTAATTAAAGCTCCTGTGAGGAGTTTTTATCTTCTTATGAGACAGACTGAAGTTTGCAGTGATGCCTGTTTATGAGCTACAAAAGCAAACAAGACCATCAAATACAGCACTGACGGATTCTGTTGTCATTTTTACTGCCTGTAGATACAAACTGTTTATTTACTGACAGTCTGATTTGGTTCTGTAGTTCAGACAGAAGCAACAGTTTAAGAATCAGGAATGAATATGTGAGACACTGCGGACCTTAAACTAAACAGATCGAGGAGTGAAAGATGATTATTGGTGTATGGAGTGTACTATTTGAATTCTGACATAAGCCTCTTACACACTGCAACTCTGCGACAGCACCAACTGAGTCCTGTCATCTATCTATGTCTTTGCACTCACACACTGCAACCTCACAAAGTGCTGTATTGGTGTCCTAGTGTGAGATTTCACAGTAGACTACAGCTTTGTGGAGAGGCACAATCACACACACTCAGATCTGCACGTACACACAGCGCTGTTCCACCTCGGAGTCTACACATCATCACCTTCTTCCCCACATTGCAGACGTTAATATCCTGCAGGATGTCCGAGCTAATAATCTTTAAATGCATTTAAAAGTGTTGTCACTGAGAAATGACAAAGACGTTAAATGAGAAACCTTAGTCATGAGATATGTTTCATTATCTTTAAACTCAGAGTCATAAAGTGCCGTACAGTCACAAAACAAGATAAAAAAAACACTTTCATGAATGTGTGACTCAGTGGACGGGACAAAAACAGCAAACACGATGTGTTCTCTGCACCAATAGACAAACATGTTGATTCAATGAGCTCTCCTGTCCTCCGTGCTCTCTGAGTCATGACTCACTCACAAACTGCCAGACATTAAAACTAAGAGAGTCGAACACCAAGCTAAAATAACATCCAGGTTTATAATAATCCTTTGTCTCTTACACCGTCTATCCTTCTCTGTTTTCCCAGCAGGCTTTGCGCTGCAGGCCTACCGTGGTGGCCAGAAACCGACCCCAATGGAAGTAATGAAGGCGCAGACCACTCGACTGGGCGACACTCCGGCAGCGCAGTCAATGGCTCCCCCTAAGATGGAGATCCCCACAGTGGACGGCAGGCGGCAGGGAACGCGGCCGCACAAGCTCAAACCCAGAGACATGAACATCCTGACGCCCTCTGGCTTCTAGAAGGACACATTACTCCCGTCTCTCAGACTTTAAAGGTCCCATGGGATGAAAACTCCCCCAACACAAGCTTCTGTTTTTGTATTTTATCTTTCCTAATAAGAGCTTTATCAGCAACATTACTAAAAGATGTCGGAAAGGTGACGGGATGTAGATAGACCAAAAGTTATTTTGGTGGAAAACAAAGGCGGGCGGTAAAATTAAAAGCTGTCAGAAGTCCTGAACTGTTCTGCATCACCTTTGACCTTCTGTACTCTGGTTACTGATCGTCTGACCGTTCGTTCTTGCCCCATGGGACCTTTGAAAGCAGCTCTCACATCCAGATAACATCTGAACACTGTACTGCCCTCCGTCACAAACATTCAAACATTCCAGGAACAGAAACATGGAGCATTTCTCATCTGCTTTAGCTGTTTTTAGGCGTGTACAGTGTTGCTTGGCTGTTAAACATCCTCTCTAATCTTTCACCGTTATAATGTATCATCTGGCTGCAGTATACACACATACCACAGGGGTCACATTAACAAAATCAGCATGATTCATCCTCCCTGAGCTCAGATCATCTGAGGATGAGTGCCACTCATGGATGTTGAGAAGTTTGTCCAGCAGAAGGAGAAGTTGACGTGTTTAAAAAATGATCCACTGTAAATGCACTTTATACCCTTTAGAGAGTAGTTGTCATTTAATCTCCAGTATGAAAGACTGCCTCGTCGTCTTTACATCGTGTCTGTCTCAAAAGTTTAGTCCTTAAAATGGAAATTTCACTAAGCAGGACGGGAGCGGTACATCTAACCAGATATGCAGCGTAGTTTATCAAAGAAAATCGAGCTACAGATCAAAAAGATGATATGTATATATGACAGTTTGTCTCAGGAATTTGCAGACATTCATCTCCTGCTCACTGAAATGTTCCACTTTTTTATTTCACTGTTTTTTTAGACGTTTTAATGTAAAGACTGTTTTTTTATATATAAAAAAAACAGATCTACATGTGACCAAGAGTCAACTTAACATGTCTGCATCTGTTTTTCCTAACAATGAAACCTGAAGGATTCCACTTTGTGGGTTTGATGAGTGTTGGTGCTTTAAAGCTGCTGGTGTGCACAAGAGTCCCGTCCTGCAGAAACGTTGCCCCGCCAAGACGCAGTTTGCATCAAGCTTATCAAAGATGGATGCTTTTAAATTCCTTACTCTGCCTCTGCAATGCTTCCTTTTGATACAAGGTTTTTGCAGGATGACATCAGTGTGAACATCAGAGAGCTCATGAATGAAATGCAGCACCTTGATTACCGTTGTTATTATTTTATTGCACTTTTACTTCATGAAGTAGCAGCAGTGTGTTTGCTGCATTGGTTCCATGCATCACATGACGCATAGTGGAGGAGTTTGTGTTTTATAGAGCAAACATTCCCAATCCAAACCACGTCACATGTCACTCTGCTGTGGTGTAAGTTAGGTGTGACACAGAAGAATAAAAAACACTCAGCTGTCAATATAAAATATTAAATATGACTGTTCTCGCTCTGTTTATAGTAATGTTTTGTTTCAGTTTGTTCACAAGTGTGTTTAAAGTGTGACACTGTTCCCTTTAAATCTCTCCCTCGCTGACGTAGTGTGAATCTGTAATACTGATCGACTGAGTTATTCTGTTCTTGTTTCGTTTGTTGAACGTGTTTTTTCAAAGTTATGTTAAGAGATATGTTGTTTGTAAAGTTGTTTTTTTCTGTAACAAATAGTTTGAGAATAAATATTACATTCTCACCACAATAAGACTCAGAGCTTTATTTTATTCTGTAAGAAAAAAGTTGGTTTACAACAGATTCTGCATTTCAACAATCAAATGCCATTTCATCTGTAGTTCTTTATTGCTGCCTCTAGATGGCATCAGTTCACCAACCAGGTACAACACGCTTCTGATTGAGGCCTCTGATTGGCTAGGAAAGCATCTGTCCAATCCTTTGAATCCTGGACGATCACACTTGAAAGAATAGTTGAAAACAATCTTCAGCCAGCAGAGCTCAGCGTTCATGAAGGTATAAGTTATGGAGGGAAGAAATTCCAATCTGATCAGCCGCACACATGCATGTTAGAAGCATACAAATACACAAAAATGCTTCATCCAATAATCATTTTTGGAATGAGAACGTTTATTTTCCGCGTGTACGATTGTTTCATTTTGAAAGGGTCTTCATGCAGAGTGAGAGGTCTGTATCTTTATGTTGAAGTTGGTCGTTAAACTTTTTTAACTTCAAAATGTCATAAAAGTCATTTAGTGTCCACCCAGCTGATTCAGAGATCTTCTATCGCTGATTTGTCCTATAAGATTATTTTTTATCTCAACATTTCCCTCCATTGAAGACATCAGAGGCCTCTATCTCTGTTATTTAACCCTGAAGTTTGCTCCACATACCCAGGCTTTCTCTGACATGAGGTACCACGAAGCTGCTTATAATCTCTCTGTTAACTCTGGCTTTCTGCTGCTTATGAAAAGAGGTGTTTATCCTACGTTGTTTGTCATTCAGTCAGACTGATATAATGAAAGTAGACAATGATTATGTAAGAACAACTGTGGTAAGAATCACTGCTGCTCTAGTTAGAAGAGAGGAATCCTGCAGAGAAATACTGATTTCCTTTGTTTATTAATCATATAATCATATGCTTTCCCATACGATATACGCTGAGTGCTACTGTTAACTTGTGACAGCTAACACAGTACAACTCTGAAACGTCTGCAATAGTGCATGATTTCAGCAGTATAGGCAGAAACAGCAATATTTGCTTCAAAAAGAAAGAGATAACTTCAGTATTTCGCCAAACAGAAGTCTGGTTAGTTAACTAATTCTGCCTGGTGGTCAAGTTGTGTGCCCCATGTACGGAGGTTATGTCCTAAAGTGGGCCACCTGTGTTTGGTTCCAACCTGTAGCCCCTTTCCTGCACTTCACTCCCCACTCTACCCTCATGTCCTGTCCTATTTCCTATCCCTTTTTACATCAGCCAATCATCTGTATTTGGGACATTGGCAGGCATTCATTAATTAAATGACAGCATCTTGAGATTTCACTCTACAAATCTGAACATAACCTGGGCCCCACCAAGTCATGAGTTTGGAGTTGTTCACCATGATGAACCAGCCAGGTCAGAGAGAGCCAGCTTCAAGACCCAGCTCATCCTCTAATCTACTGTAACCTCCCACAGCCGGGAGTCTTATGGCCCTTTTCCACCGGCCCGTCTTAGCCTTACTTTACTGGATTTGACTCGACTCTACTCGGTTTGTGTTGCGTTTCCATAGGCGCGGTACCTCGTGTCAGATACCATTTTTTTGTATCTGCTCTGTTCTGGTTCCAAGCGAGCTAAGCCGATACTAAAAGGTGACTTTGACGGACTGCTGGCCACTGATTGGTCAGAGAATGTCATCACCGAAAAGTCATGAGCGCGACGCCCACCGGTGTGTTTGTGTCGCGTTCAAAATGATGTGAACGCAGTTTCGCGCAGCAGTTTCACGCAGCAGTTTCACGCAGCAGTTTCACGCAGCTGTGTTATGACGACCCCGCCCACCGCGAGTCGGTTCTCAGGCTGGTGGAAAAGGTACCCAAACTGGGTAAAGTCGAGTCGAGTAGAGCTGGAACTGTGTAGTGGAAAAGGGCCATAAGAGTCCAGCTGACTTTGGTCCTGAGTGGTGATGAAACAAAGACACATGGACATTCAGAATATATAAACATGAGAGTTGTTCCTTGAGTCTGTTAGATCATTTGCATGAAAGTTGGAGTTAGTTACTTTGAGGTACATAAATATAGATAAAAGACAACTACTTGAAGTGTACTGTCAACTTGAGGACATCAACATCTCCGGGTTGAGAAATCTCGCCTGAGATTCAAGTTCTGAGGGTTCTTTTACTGTTAGATAAAAAAAATATTTCATTCTAACACTGGAAGACACTGTTTAGTAACCAAAGTATGGATGACAACACAACTTTGGTAATAACTATCCTCTTACCAGCTACATTTTTCAATACAAGTGTAAAATCTTCAGTTTGTCCATTTCAGACTTCATAGATTTCAGAGTGGAGTCTTGAAGTTTGAGTAATGCCTGATTGAACTGTTGAGAAAGAGAAGCTCAAAAGAACAGATGCAGCAGATTCTTTTAAAGGATGCACAATGGCTTCAAAGGAGGTAAGACCGGCACTTATGTCCTGTATTAATGCAACAACGCTGGTATTCTGACAATTCAGTCACCGTTCTCTTGATCTTGACTCATCTTGTTTAGGCAGCACAGCAGTTCTAACATCTTGGAAGTCTCCCAGTCTGGACCAGCCATTAGCTTTGTGTTTTTGTCTGTTGCATGAGGAGACATATGCCAGTTGGGGGATAAAAAAGAAATCGGAGATGACTGTTCAACTCCTCTCTTCTGTCTTTCGTATTGAAAATAGGGGACTGGGGGAAGGTAGAGCGTACAGCCGAACCTAGCAGAGTGAGCCCTAGTTGAAACAGGCTTCTCTACATACTTCAGCCTTCCTTTTTCCTAGCCCAACATCTCTATACACAATCTTCCCTGAGTTCATCCTCGCCTCTCCTGTCTTTCCTCTTGAAAATGGGGGAGTAGGGGGAGGTAGAGTGTACAGCTTTGCCTGGCAGGCTTCTCGCACTGGCTTTGCCTTTCTCACTCTCCCTCTAACATCTCTCTACAAGCTCTTCTCTCTGTTTTCTTTCTTTAAAATTGAAGGTGTAGGGGAAGGTAGAGCATATAGCCTAACTCAAACAGGTTTCTTACCCTTGCTCTGCCTGCCCTCTTTCTAACACTTCTCATCCTTGGGTTTTGTCTTTTCTTTCTCTTCTTAGTACATGGGTATGGTGGGTGGTGAGAGCAATCAAAGAGAGGTGGTGGTTTGGGGATGACAGAGCTTACTATCAAGAGATGTTTTTGGCCTAACTTGAAGACACACTGCTAAAGAGACGTGCCCACTTCATGACCTTGTTGGTGTGTAAGTACTTGCTGCCCATTTACTTTCAAAGTCAGGGTGTCAGGGTAATTAGAGGCGAAGTTTTAGGGAAGGTGAACTATGTTACTTATCAGGGGATATGGGGAGTGGGGTTCTCACTGAGCGCTTATCCTTTTCATTAGGGCACCAGTAGTAGTTTATCAAAAGATTAATTGGTCTTGGTTGTGTGAGCACAGTTCAGAAACAGGACTGGTTCCTTAAAAGAGACCTGAGTTCATATTGGACACCACCTCTGCTCAGTCAGACTCAAAGGACACAGTTTGGTTACACGTTTCTATGAAGCAAACCTAGTATCCATGACTTGATCAAGTTGACCAATTCAACAGCTCCATGTTTGAGGAAGTTCAGACATTCACGACATCCAAACACCCATAACTGCACCAAATGACTCAAACCTTTTGGCCCTCTTCTTGAAACCTTAAATTGCAAACTTCGGTCTCATTCCTTTCACCCATGACTTGCTTCAAGTCTTGTCCCAACTGTTTTCCTTCAGGGTTTGAAGCCCTCATAGAGGAGTGAGAACTTCAGATTGTTTTACCATCCATCCCTTTCAACAAAGTCAGTGCAAAAATCCTCCTTCCTCTCTGATTGTCCCCAGATCTCTTCAAAGAAATATTCCATCTTTTATTCTCGTCTTCAAAGACTCCCTCCGCCTCTTCCTCCTCCATCTCCTCTTCTGAACTCTCCGTACATCTGGAAGAACATCTCCATCTCTCTCTGCAGGGTGGTGTTTCGGAGGTCGGCGTCGACTTTGGCTCGCTCCATTTTGCGGATCTTGATCTCGGCCACGCTTTGGCTTCGCTTCTGCTGCTCCAGACTGACCCTCAAAATTGCAACCTGCCGCTCCAGGACGTCATTACAGCGCTCCAACCTGTAGTACACACATAAACCACAAACTGGAGTTCAAACACAGGCTTTCACAACAAAGAGCACTTGTTACACCTAACATAGAATAAGTTTATCATTTAGTTTAAAATTGACTTATACAGTTATCATGCCCAGGTAACAAATACTGGAAACAAAAAACTTCAAGGTCCTTCGAATGTTGTACAATTACCAAGATACACTTTGGCATTTGCATAAGACCCAGGTCAAAATGGCTAATGTACACCTATGTACCTATGAATTACTCTCAGTGACGTAGCAGAAAGACCAGACTGTATAAAACATTGATGTTATCTCAGTGACAACATCCATTATTGTCTGAAGACGGGTTATGAAGCCTAAAGATGGCAATTGCCATATTAGAAATGATGACTCCAAAGAGGTGGGGTTGAGGGCACAGCTAGAGTTGACAACTGTCTCATATTGGCCTGGACATCCCGTATATTGGGCTAAATTGGTTTGTTTCATACGGGACCTGTATTGTCCCGTATATTGACTATTGACTCTTGTAAATACAGCAGACTGCACTCTACAGATCCTAGATCAGATAAAACGGCAGTGGCATATCATGTGCCAATCACACCGCCTGTCATCCAATCACAGACCCCCTCACGCACATCAGTTGAATACAGCACAAATGTGCCAAGTCCTGCAAAAAAAGTGTGGAGAGGATTTTCTCTCTGGTGGCCATTAAATGGTCAGACTCAAGAAACAGATGCAGCACAGAGCTGATCAGAAATGACCTTCAAATATCTGTAAACTGTGACTTGTCATGTAAGGACTTCTCTCTGGCTGTGCAAAAGGACAAAAGACTGCTTGAGTCAGTCAAGAGCAGCAAAAAGTATCCATTGAAAATGTACATGTGGTGAGTTATACTCCTCTTTTGCATTACATTTTTCTTTTGCCTGTTTTTTGATGTAAAGAGCCAAATTGTGGTTTCTTTGAGGTTTATTGATGTGAGGTTACATAATGATACAGTAAGGATTAATGGGAATATACACACTTTCTGCATTTCTAGTTGAATCAGAATGTGAATATACACTAAATTCACACATCGGGATCTCACCACCATGGCACTGTGCACTGTGCACCAGTCCCTTATTTAGTAGCGAGAAAGTTGGCAACCCTAGGTACAGCCTTGCCACCTGACAAAAAAGCTACACTTGTTGGTTAGCCACTCCCATAATTATGCCTAATTGTGCACAACGCTTGGGGGCAACTCTAAGCCTTAATATAATTGAAATGGATGATTTAAAAAAGCTCACCACCTGTCACGTAGGAAGAACCAAGGGAGAAGTGCCAATACTGTTTTTGTACCAGGCTGTAAACATGTGTAATTCTGCTTTAAAAGTGAGCAGTTTACTATGGGCTTGAATCAGGTTTTGCAACTCAGAAACGTTTTCTGGTTGAGCTTAAAGGGTCCCACATGACAAAAAACTTGCTTCTTCTTGAGAATGTGAAAGCCAGAAAGCTTCTGCATTGTTTCCGTAGCTGAACTACTGAAATAAGAGAGCTTCTACAATGCATTTTGAATTTGCTCCTGTAGTAATGTAACAACAGGAGAGATTTACATAGGCATGCATGCAATACCACTCCTCACTCCTGGAGTGATTCTTCTACCTCCTATACTACTATGGTTTTGTTTTGGTGTTGCAGAGTGAAGGTGTGAAAGGTTAGAACTAGACATGCAAACTGCTCTTTTGTTGATGGTTGCAAAAAACCAACACAGATATTTGTATTTAATGTCCCAGCATCGGAGGTCCAAAGAAGACAGTGGTTGCTCTTTATTTTCATTTCTTAGTGCCAACCTCATAACCAATCGGAGGACGTAGTAGGGGTCGCCCCTCAACCAACCAGAACCGAGGACTGGAGATAAGCTATGATTGGTCCGTCATTGAGGGAACGAGGGGAATAATAACATTGCTTGGTACAAAGGCATTGGAAAACGCAGAGATTTCACAATGGTCTCAAATTACTCCACTTACTGATGAGCACAGATGGGTATTATGACCTTTTCTCCAAACCCAGCAGAAAAAAAAAAACTTTTTTACACCATTCCTACCGACAGCAGCTTTAAAGGAGACAAAATTAAACTGAGTTTCAAAGTTGAGGCCTTCTCCAGATTACTGTGTAGTTTTCAGAGGTCTAGCGCAACTTGTATCATTAGTACGGAAATTAACTTTTTGTCCTTTGAAGACCAAACAAAAGTGAAACAAATATTAAAATTATCAGTGCTGAGGTACTGGATTTCAATGAATACTGTTTAGTAGTCCAGCAGGTTACCTGTACTTGTGGTGGTGTCTCACCTCTGTATCCTGGCCTGGTACTCAGCCTTCTGCCGGGACATCTGCAGCTGCAGCTCATCCAGGAGTGAGTGAGCGCCCCTGGGCTGCGGCTGAGGCTCAGGCCCCTGGACATCTGGAGGACCAGAGGGGAGGAACACCTCAGAGCTCCCTGTGCTCACAGGGCTGAGTAGCACACATGAAGCCGGGGAGTTAGGGTGGGCATCTTCATCGTCATCATCGTCATCATCGTCATCATCGTCGTCATCATCATCATCATCATCATCATCATCATCATCATCATCATCCTCTTCCTCATTACAGTCACTGTTTTTATCCCTGGGATCATCATTATGACCGTCTTCATCTTCAGATATCTGACCTGAAGGCACATTTTTAGGTCTCTTTGGCGACATGTCAGGACTAACCGTGTCCGCATCATCCCTGCTCTCATCCAATGGTAGAACCTCACAAGAAGACCACGAAGAGGAGGAGCCTCTTGTCTGCCACACCTCCTCCAGGTCCGCCTCATCTCCACAAGTTGCAAGAAGTCCTTTGGTGATGTCTGCCATCCCCTCTCGTTCACAATCTCCACCCAGGTTGTCGTAGGCAGAAAGGTTGCTGTCATCCTGAGCGTCACTGCTGCCTCCGCTGGCTATTTCTTGCACTGCAGCCTCTTCATCTGCAGCACCAGAACACCATAAATCAGCGTCTGCATCTGGCCAGGCCTTTGCCAAGTCCACAAGCATGGATTTGGACTTGGAGCTGTGTGGCTGTGGGCCTAGAACCTGGACGCTTGATGCAGAGGCTTGAGTATGTGCAAGGGACGATCTTTGTCCAGCATGGTGTTGGTGAAGATCTACATTGTGGTGTGAGTGGTGCTGACCGGAGGAGGGCACAGGGTAGAAGCAGTTTTCTGGGTGGGAGGAGGTATAGCGATGGCCGAGAAGTCTCTTCTGGCTGAAAGGCAAATCTGCTTTTGCAGAAGTCGAGGAGGTGCAGCTACAGAAAGGAAGGAAAGAAGGTTAGACTTCAAAAAAATATTTACACATGAAAAAGGCCAACCCGTAAAATGTTATATGATGCAAGACTGGATGGATGTGAGAAATGGGATGGATGTAGGAAGAGTAGATTTTTTAGTAGACATGTTGGGTAGGACAAGGAGTAGGCAAGACCAGCAGGAGAGGACAGGTAGGGTTCACAGTTGACCAGGGATCTCATAAAGGAAAGGCCTTTTTCTGTATTTGCAAAGTTGAATGAACATCTGTATTTATGTTTGTGGAAAGTGATCAAAGTGAAAAATAATAGCAAACATGGCCAAACTATGGTAAGCTACAGATAGCAGCTCCGGCAACTCACACAGCATGCCCCACTCTCTCTGGCTGTTTTCGAAACCGCCTACTATACTAGCAGTATGTACTGATTTGGCCAAAATTCAGCATGTAGTATGTAGTATGTGAACAAGAGCAAAATCTGCAGAATGCCAAAACTACCAAGATGTCTACTGGTTCGGGAAAACGTATCAGTATGCATCGGACCAGTCTTCCCTGCGTAGTTTCCCACAATGCACAGCGCTAACGTTATGCCTCTTCTTTTTATTCTTTTTTGACGGTGGCATTCAGTTTTTCGGTGCTGTAAAAATAATTAAATTCCATATAAACCACTTCTAAACATTTTGAATAATAAGTGTTGCTAAAGATGCATTTTTGCGATCAGCTTGGCCATTGTTTACTTCCGCTTTTCGGAACCTGAAATCCAGTGACGTCTGACTCAGCAGACTGCAACACAGATTGAACAGAACAGTCATACTACATACTAAATCCAAACGCAGTATGTAGTAGGCAATACCTACTGCCTACTACATTTGTAGGTAGTATGTAGCAGGCCGTTTCGAAAACAGCCTCTGTCTCAATAAATGAGACGGGTGTGTCTGCAGGCTGCAAGAGAGGGATTGCAGCTGTCCAAATCACACAGAACCACGCCTGACGTCATGAGGAGAATTTGTTGACCATTTTGAAATGGTCGTGTTACTATCAAAGTTGCTTAGCTTTGATTTGAAGTAGGCAATGTTTACGGCAAGTTCCCCAACGATGGTTTTACGGATGCAGGGGGAGTAAGGAGTGAGCACTAGTAGACGCCTGATTGTCTCTAGTTGTTTTCTAAACTGCCTATTATACCAGTAGTACGTACTGTCAGTATGCAGTATGTGAACATGAGCAAAATTTGCAGTATGCAAAAACTACCCACATGTCGTACTAATTCGGGAAAATTTCTCAGTATGCGTCGGACCAGTCTCCTTTTTGTACTGATTCCCACAATGCACAGCGCTAATGTTCTGCTTTTATCCCCCGTATATGACAGAAAAAAAGTTATATACGTTTATGTTTAGGTGTTGTGAAAATTATTAAATTCCAAATCGTAACTGGATGGTACAGAAGCAGTTTCATTATCTTGGTCATTGTTTACTTCCGCTTTCTGAAACAGGAAATCCGGCAATGCCTGGCCAAGCATACTGCAAAACTGACCCAACAGAACAGTTATACAACATACTACCGTCAAACACACCTAGAAAACATTTTAAGACAGAAGAACATTCATTAAGATAATACAAAAGCTGCCGTTCCTGTGAACCTTTCATTATCACACTTGTGAGGTATTCAGGAGGGTTTCGGGTCATTCAGCCAATTTCTTCACCAGCGTCCTGTTGTGTTTGAACATTAGCCTTTGTCTTACTCCACTGATAAATCTAAAACAGTTTTAACAATGCTTAATGTCGAGAAATCCTCGGCCCATGTTCGAGTAATGAAGAGAGTCAAAGGAGGAATGAATGCTGACCTCTTTTTAACCTACAGAGAGGCTTATCCTGGAAGTTTGTTGTCACTGGGGAATAGAAATTGATCATGAATCTGTGAGATGCTTGCATGAGTTTTACCTGTGGTTCTGTGCATCTGCAGCCAACTGTCCTGCTTCTTTTGAGCGCTCTGTGATGAGAGGCAGCGACAGCTGGCGATGGCAGGGCGACGGGTGGAGGTGAGGCTGTCTCAGGGGACTGGGTGAGGCACGCAAACCTGAGGGTGGACGGGCGGAGATGGACGGAGGCACTCGGGCAAAGAGAGGCTCATGCTCTCTGATCAGCTCCAACATCAGGACATGGACCAGCGCTGCACCTAGGAAACAAGAAGAAGAGGAGAAGGAAAGTCTGGGTGGAGCTTAGGGGTTGAATAAATCCCCTTCTTGTAGAGCTGTGGGTCAGTTTGTGTCTTTACCTCCCACGATGCTTTGCGGATCTTCAGCTTTGGCTCGGAGGATGTTTGGCCCGAACACAGTGGCCAGGTTCTGGCTGCTCATCTTGTTGCTGCTGGAGTAACTCTGGACGTCATTTAGAAACCTGCACACACACACACACACACACACACAAACACACACACACACACACACACACACACACACACAGAGGACGCTGTTAGCGCTTCAAAGCCTCGACACTACACAAACATGACTCATAGGACTTAGTAAAGTTTGTGAGAAGAAAGAGAAACAAGGTCAGGAGGTTCTTACTGGCAGATAAAGTTGAGCAGGTTGAAGTTTGCAACGGGCAACTCATGGAGGAGATGTCTCAGCTCTGACAAACCCTGAGAGAGAGACAAAGACAGAGGATGTGAACATTAAAGAAGAAAGTTAGGAAAGAAACACTAAATGTTAATATTTCACTTTATGCCTTTATGTGGAAGTTTGCATCAAAACATGAGGGTATTTTGGAGTTTTTGAGCTCCAGTGGTGACATAAGGTAGTAGAATATCATGATTTAGAGAGACTGTGAAACATCTTACTTAATACTGAGATAAATCCAGACTCTGACTCATCAGTAAAAGCAGGTTTCATGGGTATAGCTAGTACCTGTTTGTGGTCACTCATCAGCTTCTGACCACACAGCAGGAAGTCCTGGTAACGCTTGTAAGGAACCAGAGGCTCAGGCAGCTGCCTGAGGTAGAGCTTCAGCAGAGATGCCACCGTGTGGATGTCCGTGTTACTGCAGGGAGAAAACAAAAAGTTACAGCTCAGTGTTTTATTTTGAAAAATTTGACTCAATGTGCAGCCCAGGCAGACAGCAGAGGTATCACACCTGTCAAAGGACGGTCTCTCTCCTGCATCAAAAGCCTCCTGCAGCTCTTTGACCAGACTGGCCTGTCCTGGCTGCCGGAACAAACCCACTTCCTGCAGGCCGCGATCCCGGATGAAGGTCACACACTGCTCCACCACCAGAGGAACCAAACGCATACCATAACGTCGCTCATACAGCACCGTCTCCTCCAGACGCTGACCAAAGACCCCTGAAAACGAGATGACTGGAGGCTAAAATCTGTGACGTTAAACCATGCACAGACAACTTGGACTTGGACTTCATTAGGAGTCATGGAGACTCTGACTCACTCATTGATAAAAAAACTTTAATTATGTTTGTTGGTTTCTTTGTACAAGGCCCTGATAATGTATTAAATTCGTGCAGCGGCCTTCACGTGTGTTCACCAGCGTGCACGCTCACATGCTGTCTTGTTCAGTAGCAGTTCCTGCCATAAGAGACCCCCTGCACCGAGAGGCTTACTTTCAAAGATTCTACATTAAATTGAAACAAGGGGAGTGCAACATGTTGGATATGTAAAAGGATCAGTGAGGTGAAGACGAGGACAAACTCAAAAGTTAACAGACATCCAATAAAAGCAGAGAGAGACTGAAGATACTTGGTGACTTGACTTCAATGCCAGTTTTAGAGACAACACATTTCTTCAGAAGCATGCTAAGATGATGCAGCTGCTGTTTTTCTTTTACCTGTGAAAGGGATCCAGACTCCCTTGTTCAGACTCTTCAGCCACTCGTCACCCTGACCGGCGCTGTTAGAGAGGAAGAAGTACGAGCCTGGGCTGGCCAACACGTCTCTGTTACCTGCAAGGATGCACGCACATGCCATGATTTACTCTGCTGGAGGACCAGCTAATGCTATTTTATTATCCATCTTCCACCTGCATGTTACTCTGTAGACCTGGCACCAAGACTTATTGGAATCACATGAACCTCCTCCTCCTCATCTATCTTTGTCTCAAACTCATGCAGATTCGTTAACACACTTCTCCCCTCTCCCATGTCCCATCATGCTCTTCTGTCCTCTCAAAGTCATACTCCATCACACACATGTACACAAAGTCACCCCAGCAGCGTCCTGAGTCAGCATTTAGCAGATTTCACTTAAGGGCAACATGCAAACCACATCACACCACACACAGGAGGGATTAAAAGCTAATATGTTGATGGTGTGTGTGTGTGTGTGTGTGTGTGTGTGTGTGTGTGTGTGTGTGTGTGTGTGTGTGTGTGCACATGTGTGTGTGTGTGCACATGTGTGTGTGCACATGTGTGTGTTTGCCTCACCTTTGTGCCCCGTGTTGTCATGTTTCCAGGACTTGAAGCAGCTGAGTCCCATGCTGCAGCGCTCCTGTACCAGGCTCTACGTGAGTGATTTGAGACGCTCGGTGAAAGATGCATAAAACCAGGAGAGCTGTTTCTGCAGATGAGTGCACAGTCAGATGATGAAGAACTCAGAGATGCAGGGTAACTTTGACTTTCCTCAACATGTGTCTGTCTTTATTCCCTCTCTCCTCCTGGAGTCCCAGTTTAGGCTAGTCAAAGTGAGACAAGCTCTCCATGTTGGCCATACTGCTGGATGTTTAACCAAAACTAGTTACTCTTAGCATGAAAAAAAGCCTTCAAAAGTGGTGTTTCAGTGAGATATGTACCCTTTAATACAGGTTTCTGGATGCTTCAGACACTTTGAGGAATATTTTCCTGTGGATATGTTGTTTTTTAAGGTCCTTGGTACAATCTCCAGTCGAATGTTTGCCCCATAGAGCATATAAACCCCCTTTTAGGCCAGACAGAGAGAGTGAATACTCTGCACAGAACTCCCAGATAATCATTCAGCTCTCAGGTGATCATGTCAGAAAATATATCTTGCAGGAAATTCACTCCTAGGATGAGATTTCAAAAATATGTGAGAGGTTTGAGAGGATGTTTTCTGGAGATGGACGGCTAAATGCTAACCTCCTGACATAAAGAGTGGATCATCAGTAAAAGGGTGAATGCTGAATGTTAAGGGACCTCTAGTAGTGATTCCTGGTGGATAAGCTCCTCTTAAAGGTTCCTGGTTGGTGCAGAGGCTTTAAAAGAAGACAGAGAAGAAAGAGAAGGCCCTGGTCGATTTTAGAGAACCTTAAGGAGAGTTTTTGGGTGGATCGATCTTGAGAGCTTATTGAATATATAACCCTCCATTTTTTATTCCTAGGGCCTTCAACACAAGAGAGCAGTGTCCCTCTCCTTTCTCAAAACACATCCTCAGCAACACTTCAAAACATTCAAACAACCTTCAAAATCCTCCAGGTCCCTCATTCTTCAGGTGGGATGAGCTTCTTTTGACGCCATGCTTTACCACGAGGAGAGAAGGATCATCTGCACACATGCACGGCCCCCGATGCAGTCTTCATCCACCCCGTGGAGGACGCCTCAGAAGTCATATCCATCTCCCGTCTGCCACAGCAACGAAAGTAAGACGTCTGAGTGTTTAATGACTGTCCTGCTGTGGAAGACGTTCAATCAGAATCACTCCGACCGCCTCCTTTACTGTCCTTTTTCAGCTTTTTTTATCTTCTGCATGTGACATTCGACAACTTCAAGAGAATTTACATCCCAGTTTTTCCGAACTTGTCTCTTTCTTGGAGTCCACCTGCATCATCATCCATAAAAAAGAGACAATCCTGGTACTTCCTTCTGCATCCTCCATCCTTCCTTGTCTCCCTTTTCTTTCCTTTTCTTTATTGGCTCTTTAACTGGACACCTCTCTCCATTTCCAGTCTACATGTCTGAGCGTCCAAGCTTTTGCCATCCTAGTCCCTCCTCTTCCCTCTGTCTCTCCTGTTGTCCCTCTCTTTGTCCCAGTCCAGCTCGTCCTTCTCTCGTCCTCCCTCTGTCTGTCTGTCTCTCTCTTTCTCTCTCTCTCTCTCTCTCTCTCTCTCTCTCTCTCTCTCCCCATTTCCCAGCAGAGTGTGTGCCCCCTTGTTGCTCCCCTCCCCATTTGCCTCATCAATAACCATGCTGTGTGTGCGCGTGAAGGCTGTGCATTAGCAAAATTGGTTCTCTGCGACGCAGCGCTGTTTTACCAAAGTAATCACAGCTGATGGTGAGAGAGGGAGAGAGAGAGAGAGAGAGACAGAAAGAGGGAGAGAGAGATGATCTGGCTCAAAATCTGCTGCTGCTGAAGTATGGTCTGCTGCAGCCCACATACACACATACACACACACAGATGCATGGACTGTCACCATGATTCAAGTGGACATAAAAGCTAGAGAGAGGCTGGTCGGCCCGGTCAACTTTTGAACTCAATTAAAGTATGAAGAATCACTCTCTCTCTCTCTCTCTCTCTCTCTCTCTCTCTCTCTCTCTCTCTCTCTCTCTCTCTCTCTCTCTCTTTAAGTACAGCTGAATTCAATAATCCTCATTTGCCTCAAGTACAACACAGTATACAGCATATTGCTTGAACTGTGTAATCAATATTAGTAATCAGATAATATGAGTCGTCCCGCCTGCAGGCTGACATGTACGGCAGACGTTAATGTATCACCTCCAGTAGACAGACACGTGAACGTCAGAGCCACATGAGTACATTAAACTCTGACCTGTTGGCTTCGATTCTTCAGGTGTTGTTCTTTGAACCAGAGCTTTGCAGAATGTCATTGAGAACATTTGTAAACCTGTGTGATCTGAAGAAAGGTGTGATGAGCCTGGCCCATCGGACGAGATGATGGTGCGTCCTGCAGTGCTTCCTTTTTGATAAAGCTTATAGTTTGAGCTGGCTCAGGCTTGGACCAGCTCTTATGCTGCTATAGGCCTAGACTGCCAGGGGAACCGGCGGACTGACACACTGGGATCCTATCTCCCCCCCTTCCCCCCATCATTTACTTTAACTCTCCCTGTCCCATTAAAGTTACTAACCATAGACCTTTCTGGAGTCCCTGAGCTTCTTTGTCTCGTAGGTTCCTTTGAGCTGCCGTAGACATCCTCCAGCTGTGGACATTCCAGACTCCAGCTGACACGGACGTGCTGGACTCCAGCGGCAACAGCTACTACTACTCGTCTCATCACTCTCATCTCTCTCTCGATCTATTATTCTCCTCTATCCTTCTTTCCAACCCCAACTCGGTCGAGGCAGATGGCTGTCTAACATAAGTCTGGTTCTGCTGGAGGTTTCTGCCTGTTAAAGGAAGTTTTTCCTCACTGCTGTAACTAGCTAAATACTGCAAGGTGCTCTGCTCATGGTGTATCAAGATGAGATTTGGCGCTATATAAATAAAGATTGATTGATTGATTCTGAAAATGCAAGTTGCACCGTGCAGACTCAGTATCTACAGAGAAAACAGACTGATAGTGAATCAGTTTGGTGTCCATAAATCAGCCTTACATGTTTTTTGAAGGGATGGCAACAGAATTGAATGCAACATTTCATACCTCAAGTAAACTATGAGGGTTCCACATCCTTCCGCTTGCATACTTCACTAATGCACATATGTAGAACAAAAGAAACCAGATCTAGCTTAATACCTGCGCTGAGTAAAACAGATTACTGGGCAAATAACAGGTTTTTTCATAAACTGATAATGGCCTCTGTCTAATAAAAAATATTGGATTATGCTGCTAACATGATGACTCCTGTAATCAGGTTATGATTGGTTGTTTCGTGTGCATGTAAAGACACTCATTTATCATCTCTTTACAGAGTCACATGTCGGGGGGATGTGTGAGGTAACAGATTCATATTTTGTTCTTTAAGTTGATGCAGGAAAAATGTGCGAGTGTGAAGATGAGAGCCACATTGAGAAGGACCAAACTGCGATGCTTAGACGACTGGGTCAGGGCATCTCCTAAACTGCAGCTCTTGTGAGGAGTTCCCGGTCTGCAGAGATCAGGACCTACCAGTAAGTGGAGTATAGGCTAGCCTGTGTGGTGTGATCCAACTAAAGAGCTGCTGGAGCTCAAACTGCTGGAACAGTGAGGTGTCAGAACACACAGTGATCACAGTTTGTTGTGTACCGGTCTGTGAAGCTGCAGACCGCTAAGGGTGTCCACCTCTGAAAGCTCCTACAAGGGGCACATGAACATCAGAGCTGGACCATGGAGTGATGGAAGAAGGTGAAGGTAAAGTATCTAAAGTCTCTAAAAGTAGAATGAGTGGTAGAGCATTCAGTTATCAGGCCCCTCTCCTTTGAAATCATCTACGAGTCAGGGTCTAGGAGGCAGACACCCTCTCTTATTTTATTTATTTATTTTATTTAACCTTTATTTAACCAGGTGAGTTAATTGAGAACCAATTCTCATTTGCAATAACGACCTGGGCGAGAAGGCAACGCAGGTGGCATGACAATAAATAAAAGACAAAACAAAAATCAGAGAGGAAATACATAGAAACCTAGAGACAGAACAATACAATACAAAAATATGACAGCAGTGAACAACTTAAAAGCAATTTAAAAGCAGCCTACTTTCAAGAGTAGGCTTCAAACTTTCCTTTTTGATAAAGCTTATAGTTAGACTTGGCTCAGGTTAGGACCAGCTCTTAGTTATGCTGCTATAGGCTAACACTACTATAGGCTTAGACTGCTATAGGACTTCCGGGGAAAAAGACACACTGGGATCCTGTCTTTCCCTCTCTCTCCTCTTTTGCCTGTCACTTACTGTAACCCTCCCTGTCCCATTAAAGTTACTAATCATAGACCTTTCTGGAGTCCCTGAGCTCCCTTGTCTCGTCGGTTCCTCTGGATCTCTGCCATAGATGACCTGCTGCTGTGGGCAAACCAGACTCCAGCTGCTACAACTACTACTATCTGTCTCACCACTATCATGTCTCTCTCTTCATCTCCCTCCATCCCTCTCTCCAACACGGTCTCAGCAGATGTGTGTCTAACATGAGTCTGGCCCTGCTGGAGGTTTCTGCCTGTTAAAGGAAGTTTGTCCTTGCCACTGTAACTTGCTAAATGCTGCAAAGTGCTCTGCTCATGGTGGATTAAGACGAGATCAGACTGAGTCCTGTCTGTAAGAGGGGACTGGATCTTATCCTGTCTTGATGTTGGGTCTTTGTTAATAATAGAACATAGAGTACAGTCTAGACCTGCTCTGTTTGTAAAGAGTCTTCAGATAACATTTGTTGTGATTGTTCGTGTGTCGAACAACCAAGTCTGATCCATGGAGGCCCCACCTCTCAACTTCAGGACTTGACTGCTTCTAATGTCATGGAGGCCACCCATCGAGCACATTTCCAATGATCCACACCAGAGTTCAGAGATTCTTTACATCAGCTTGTTTTTTTGTGTTTGTTTATAGATAAATTACTTTGTTCATCAGCGTACCTGTTTACCTCAGTTTAATTCAGTCCCAAAGCCGGGCTGTGACACTTGCAACACCAAAACTGTCGGCAGCTTGGTGGTCACAAAATACAACATATTATGCCCCCCCTCTGGAGTAAGCTCTGCAGGATTCTACAGTCGGGTTTGAAATGATAAATAAGCAACTTGTGTTGTCCAATCACATTTACTGACATTTTTAAACATTCAGAATTAATAAAGACATGGTAAGCATCATGAAACCATCTCAGTTTGGTCATGTTAGGTCATCAAACTAGCCCTTCAAGCATCACATTTTATGCTGAATCAGTCGTTTCAGTCTTGAAGTGCTTCCATTTTTGTTGTGACAGAAAACTGGAAAGCAACAAAAGTAGGTCACCTTAAATGAAAGTGATACTGAATGTCTGCCTTTTAGTGCTTTAATCACAGCTGAGAGCTCTCACATCTGTCAATACAACTGGCATGGACAGCGTACTCTTCATTACAAAGAGCTGTGTGTGAACGTGTGTGTGAATGTGTGTGCGCCTGAGCTCTTGACTAAATGAAATGTGTCACCTGCTCTCCTCTTCTCTTTGACTTCATGTCTGTAATGAATCACACACATGAATTATTGCTAACCAGTAGCAGTCTGACTCTGTGAGGAAAACTGACCTCACCGCCTGCATCTATGAGAGGGAGGAGTCCAAACAGCAGCACCCTCAAGTGGTCACACAGGGGAACTACAGGTTCAAATGTTTAAACTGTCTGGTAGGACAGGAGCTCCCAAACGTTTCAGTCCACGACCCTGTAAATATAGATGCCAAAGACTCGCAACTCAGACTGTCCCTCGAAGTGATTAAATGTTGTTTAATACTTAATTTAGCTGATCTATGTGGCTGTGTTTCCTGTGCTGCTGAGAATTAGCCCGCTGCTACAATTATTTTACAATCATTATTAAACATGTCATTTTAGATTACTTAAAAAAAAAAAAACTTTCTCAAAGACATCTTGTGACCCACTACTAGTGTCTCGCAACCCCCCAGGGGCCCCGACCCCCACTTTAGTGTCTGTGATGTCACCCATCTGTTTCTGAAGCACTGTTTTGAAGCCAAACGTCGTCGGGAACCATATTGGAAATATGGCACTCTGCTGAAAGCTTCACCTCCAGCTGAGCGAGATGCACCCCTGGTTCCCCCTGTCAATCAAGTCAGCTGTGCCTCTCATAATAGGAAACTTGTAATCTTAATCTCTTAAAAATTGCCACATTATGAAAAAATTCACCCACATACAGTGTGTGCCGATCGAGAAATGAGCTATCCAGACTACACTCGTAAACATGTTTATTTCTGCTGTAAAGATTGGCTTTTTTGAATTGGTGTGTATGTGGTTCCCTGTACTTCCGGAGCCCGCCTCAAGTGGACACTCGAGAGACTGCAGTTTTTAACACTTCCCCAGTGGCTTCAATTCTCGCGGCCGGAGGTTGCCGCTTGATTCTGACATATTTTAGAAATATGAATTCTAGAATTCTGAGAAAAAAGAAACATACTGTTTGTAGTTGGAAGCTTTTTTGTTGTTGTTATTCTTCTTCTAACATGTCCCTGAAATTCTCTTACTATTTGTTCCATCCTCCTTGTCCTGTATTTTATTGTAATTTTACTCCCATCATCTCCTAACCATCCTCAGGGAACCTAACAAAAAGGATGATGCATGAAGTCGATGAGTTGGTAGTACATGTATTTTATACAACACTACCTTCTTTATATAGTGAGGCTAATGAGAGACCAGGTAGCTGTGCAGAAGAGGTACGAAAGGAGGGTATAGCAGGAATACAGACTGAGACAAAATAATACTAAATATCATAGAGACTAAAGATTATTTTTACCTCTCATGTTTTCAAATGATGTACAGATTTTCATGGTTCCTAACACCTCAAACGACTTGAAAAACAGTCCTCACAGCTGCCATAAATAGGAAGGGATCGTATCATGACCCTGGACCCCCCGAGGTTTGGGTTTAGTCACAAATGTTTACAGCGTGGGGCCTCGCCTCATGTTTAATGTACATAAAGCCCATATAGCGTCATGAGATCAGATGTACAGTACATACTGTAACAGTCAGTTACTCATCACCTGCAGCTGCCTCAAGGTTGCATCACTCCACTTAAAAAATGAATGTATACTTGAATCACACGGGGCACCAAGCTGCTCCACGGTGGCCACACTCACCAATCATAAAGCAATATTAATGATATGTTTATGGATGAAAAACTCTTTTAATGATGTTGACTTTTTGTATACTCAAAAACAGAAGAGTAATAACACAAGACATTAGACAGAAAAATAAAATGATGGGTAAGACATGAAGTAAATGTTTAAGCTGTAGGGTTCATCAGTAGCTTCATGGTGTTCTTGTCTCTTTCACTTATGATTGTTGTGTTTTATGTGGAACATGTGCATCATAGACTGTATGGCATTATGTCATTTGTTGTTAATTATTATTACGAGTAGTATTATTTTAAATTGTAATACTATGGAAGCAGCTTCATTATTCAGCATTACGGTCCAAGACCAATCTCCCTCTAGGGACAAAAAAGTGTGTCATATCATTTCGTATCATTTCTTTATTTTTATTTTTTTGTATTTTTGGGGCTTTTTTACACCTTTTTTATTGAAATAGGAGAGGACCGAGGATAGAGCACAAAACTGGGTGAGAAGTCGGGGGAATGAAATGGGGTAAAGGGGCCGCAGGCTGGAACTGAACCCAGGCCAACCACTATTTGGGCACGCGACTGAACCATTAGACAAAGCCTGCGCCCAGTGTATCACCTAATGGTGTCATGTCGTGTGTTGTATCTTGTTGTGTCATAACATATCGTATCATGTCCTGCCATATCGTAACATATCTTGTGTCCAGTCGTGTCGGACCGTGTCCTATAATGTTGTATCATATAGTGTTGTGTTGTATCGTGTTTGTCGCATATCATATTGTGTCTTGTCGTATCCTATCAAGTCGTGTCACATGGTGTCATATCATATGCTGTGTTGCCTTGTATCATGTCCTATTTTTCATATCTTGCCGTGTCTTGTCGTATCTATTCTTTTCGTGTCATATCGTATCATGTCAGGTTGTATCGTGTCATACCGTCACGTTTCGTATCATATCTTGCTGTGTGTAGTCTTTTTGTGTTGTTTCGTGTCATGTCAGGTTATATCGTATCTTGTCATATCAAATTGAACCAGTTCTTATAGGATCGTGTCGCAACATACTTTTTTTATTTGTTCTTTTTATACAGTTGAATGTTCACAGTATTTAGATATTCAAATGTATACAGCATCAGTCCAAAATAAACTTCCCAATGATGAAAACAATGTGTATTACACAGTCTTGTGTCATATCATTGCTGAACAGAGATTCAAATTAAAAACAGATCAAACTTTTAAGTAATGATGTGGCTCAATATTTACAATACAACCCCTTTAATGAGTTATTAATATAAGAGCCTGTTATACTTTGTGGTTCTAGATGGAATTTAAAGCACAAAATCATTTTCACTGTCCGTCTGTTACCTGATGTTTTGCAGCTGGTGAAAAAAACCCACAAGATCTTGAGTAAGAGGCGTCTGTCAGCCTGTCCTCTGACATAATCCACTGTGAGATTTCATGTACCCCTGATGTGGTGATGTTAATTATAGCTCTGTTGTCAGATTTAGCTCTGCTGTTGCGGATAGTTCAGCTAAAGATAGTATTCAGGAATGTTTTATTGTGAAAACATGACATATAACTGATCTGCATTTTAAAGGTCAGGTTTCGTTTTTGATTGTTCTTCAAAGGAAGTTGCAGGATGGTCAACAAACCTTCCTTACACTTTATTCAAATGCAACTTGATGTTTTAGTCTTAGGGAGCAGTTTCAGGCTCAGTTACCTGCCCAAGGAGCATAACACCTTACTGCAGATCAGAGGATTGGTTTGTCAATTTTCCACTTAGTCCCATCACTGACATATCATGGCAGTAACACAGGCATTTATTGGAATGGACTGTATAAAATAAGGATGTGTCTCTGTGAAGTCACCTGTTAGTTTCTGAAGAGGCCAGAGATGGTGGATGCCATACTAAAAATGCAGACTCATACTCACTTTCCATCAGCAAAGAGGTGGAGTTGAGACAGACTATTAGCCTCCTGGCAAACAGTGACCTCACACCCACCTCTCAGCCATTAAATATGCCACATTATGCATTTCTCTTTTCCTTAATGTTACCAAAATGGATGAGTTTTAAAAAATGTGACACCTTGATTGAGCTGTATTCAAGAACATTTATCTATGGACTGTATAAACAATGGACATAGTCTCAGTAACATCACCCATTGTTTTCTGAAGTCCAACAATGGCGGTCGCCATATTGAAAATTCTGACTCAACCTAACTTTGGGTCACCCTGGCAAGTGGCAAAGAGGCGGAGTTAAGTTGGGCCTTTAGCCTCCTAAACCCCTGTACAGTGTTTACCAGGCTGTATACATGTTTATTTTTGCTGTAAACATGGGCTTTTGATATGAGTGTGTATGTGGCTTCTGGGGCTTTTGGAGTCAGCCTCAAGTGGACACTCGAAGAACTGCACATTTTCATACCTCCATACTGACTTCATGTCTCAAGACCAGAGGTTTTTGCTTCCTATTAACGGGGGTTTCCATGACTTTGGGAGTCAGCCTTAAGTGAACTCTTGAGTAATGGCATTTTTTGTGCTCTTTTTCATTGATTTCCATGCTCTTCAGAGACTGTCCCTTGGTCTTAAACAGGACCATTCAGGAAACTATCTTGCAGCAGAGGGCCATTTAAGTTTTCTGCCCGTCAAAAAGTATTTTGCAACCATTGCTAAGTGCCTGCTCATTGATGGGAGTATGATGGTTCTTTGTTTATAATATAATAAAAAGCATGGCCTGGACCAAGCAGCAGCCTCAGGGGCCATTTTTAGACTCCCCCAATGTCCTCGATTGTCAACAATCGAGGACATTGGGGGAGTGCAAAAATGGCAGTTCCTTGACTTTAGATTAGTTGCACAAGCAAAGGAATCCCCATTGACACACATGTTAAAGCACACATTCCTGTAGCAGAATTTAACATGTTTACAGCCTTGTTTAGAATGCATCTGTTCAGATGTAAAGACCAAGAATTGTGCAAAGATATGCATGATTAGGGGGGTGGTCTTGTTGACAGGCACGTGGAATGTAACTTTTTGCTTAGAGATTGACCTAAAGTCAGTTTTTGTGAGCATTTCCAATATAGTGGCCACCACAGACTCACTTCAAAATCCCTCTTCAGAAACCAGTGGGTGACTTCACCAAGGCCACATCCATGTTTTACTTACTAGTGTATGGCCTGGACTTGATTTGGCAGGTTTTGTAAAAGCCAATCAGCTTTAATGACCTGTGAAACAAAGTGACGCACAATGCTGCGTGACCCTACAGCAAGTGTAGTCCTGGGTTTCCTATGAACCGTAGTGACACTTGTTACACATGTCAAGTTATCCTGTGTCTCACTTGGGTTGAAGTTGTTATGAGTGTCAGGTATCATTAATCATCATGCAATTTCCTGCATCATCCTGCATCAAGCTTTCCAGATTAGACACAGTACACTATGTTTTCTCCTGCAGAACGAAAGAGGAGCCCCCCTGGGTCAGGCCAAGGGTCGAGGAAGGAGGAGCTCCTCGTGTCTCTTTTCACTGCAGCTGGCTGAGGATTTTACTACCTAGAAGTGCACAGGAATGTTCACGTCTTGGTTTTCTGAAGGACATAATGTTTTATTGCACCATGGACGCCATTTCTGGCTCTCCTTGTTTGGCAGCTATGTGGCGTGGCAACAAGTGTTTGCTTTCCCCCCAGGGAGAACGTGGTAAGGAGGAAGGTGAAGAGGAGGCGGGTTAGGAATTAAAACAGAAACAAAACAGCAGCGAGCCAGAGAGAAGCAGAAGCAGACGACACCACAGCTTTCACAACAAAGACAGGTATGCAGAAAGACTGCAATGCATCCTAAGGGAAGAGGTAGCCTGATTCTCTCTGAGGGATGTTTTAAGCTATTGGTGCAAATACTAAACCATTAACCTATAGCGCTTAAATTAACTACACATTCAGACAGAGAGAAAGGTGCAAATATGTATAAGTTGTTAATAACTTTGTGAAAGTTTTCTCAGGTGAACTCTCGGATAGTTGACAAAGCTTTTATTAACATGTGTGCTGCACATGGAAAACATCAACCAACAGTGTTGCAAAGCAGTGCACTCCCTGCATTTTAGCTATTATTTTTTGCAGTAGCTTACTTAACGTTTAGTTACATACATATCTGCATAATCAACTCATGTGGTTAAGCCAATTCCGCACCTTGTTTGTATTTGAAAACCATAATACAGGCAGTTTGGGGTCATGAAACAAAATGTGACCTCTTGAAAGGAAGCCCAGGCGATGCATGCTTCATATAAACTGATATATTTAACTTATTTACAAATGTTAAGGGTCATTTTGAATGCTTTCTAAGTCACCTGCCTGACAGATTTCTCCTGCATTGCTTGAACCTCCTACCTGGACTCTATTTTGTGAAAGGCGTGTGTTTCACTGATGAACACGAAACCAATATTCCCAAAAAAACCTAGGGAGTTGGATGTTTTGCTTTCACAGAACTTATCATTTGGAATCACCTTTAATTTGATCGTCTTTTAAAAAGTGGTTTGAAACACTTTTCTTGGTGTCAATAGTTAAACAAGGTTTGTTGTGGCTCAGTGTTATGTAAGTGATGGCTTACAAAGTTATGTAGCTTCCTATATGCTGCCGACGTAGTCTATTAAAAGCATTGTCTTGATGGGGCATCTGAAAATATAGCACATGCTGGAACATGTGCAGGATAACACGGCAATGCCAGAATCTGCATTAACTATTAGTGGCATGAGAGGCTGTTATATATTTAGATGTATTCAATAAGTGTTTGTTTGAAGGTTTAGTTTATTCCTGATTAAATTCATATCTACATCCATTTTACATTTGGATGAAACTTTGAATTACCAAGACATGGTGACGTTTTTTTCCTCTCCCAGCCTATCAGAAAGGCATGTTATTCCTGGCCTTGGTATAAAGACACTAAATGGATGGTTACTGAGGACAGCAGTGAAGTTCCTCTCATTCAGGATGCAAAAAGACAATCTGTTTCCATGTCTCAAGGTCATTAGAGAGCGATGTGAACAAGAGCTGCAGAGCGGGCGGTGCAGTGAGGAGGCATAGTGCTAATTATTAGAGCTATAGTATGACGGTGGGTTACTTTCCAGAGCTTAGACTGTTGATAGATTTCATCACAGTGTATTTTACACCATATCAGCTGATAGTCACTAAATAATCCCCTTCAATTAAAAATAAAAGTCACAGTATCGCAGCCATCAGGACAGGATTAGCCCGTTTTCCATTCGAGGCACAAAAGGCCAAAGCTTCAGTAGTATCATGAAGGCAGAGATAGTGATGTCAGATAGTCAGCTGGAAAGTGAGTCATTCACTCTGGTTGCATAGCATCTTGCTGGTGCTGGTCTGACAAACCATGACAGTTTTAGAGCTTATAGCTTCTTGTAGCCTCTAGCCGGGCTGAAAATACTTTCAAAATATCTCCATCTTCCTAAACACCACGGGATCAAGCGTTGACCCCTGGGAAATGCCACTAAATGATTTACAGAGAGTTGCGTAACTCCATTTTAAGTCTGGGTCGCTGCAGTCAGAAAGGAGCCCCCCCCTCCCCCCTTCTGCCAATTAAGCTGTATGTTGAGTGAAAGCGTCTGCACTCCTGGCACAGGTTGCAGAGTAGTGAGTGCTGGATGATCTTTAGTGAGTGACGACGGTCCTGCAAGTTGTCAGCAGCAGTGAGGCGTACTCAGCTTTGATTTACAGTCGATTGAGACAGCTGAGCCAACCAGCACAGAGAGGGTGATCCATATCTGAGCTGAGGAGGAGGAGGAGGAGGAGGAGATCACTGCTCTGGAACGACTAACACTCCTTGACATTGTTGGCTATAAAAAGAAAAGCCCTTTGGCATCTCAGAGGCCTATCAGCTAATACACATGTCAATATACAGTAGAGGACAGAATGTATGCATTTCAAACTTGAAGTCACAATGTCCTTTAACGGAGCGGAAATTTATTATCCTTTATTTGCAGTGGTGATTTATTTATTCATGTTAGAGTAAGCACTGATATTGAAAATCTGCTGCAAATATAAAAAGACAAAGTGATAGCATACAGGGGGCTGGAGGTGGTGAAAAGATAAATAAGAAATGATGTGGAGGGGAAGAAAAACCCCAACTGTGATGGCATGTCTGCTATTTGTGGAAGAGGGACAGGGGGAGACGAGGAGAAGGTTAAATTACAGAGGATTCGTTACTGCAAACTGTAAGCTTGTGGACATACTGTTGTCGACATATCAATCAACCTGGGGAACTCTGTTTGGATACCTAAATTAAAAGAGACATTTTAAGACACAGTGATTATGTTATGGTCAAACAAAAAGCGTATTGAGTGTAAAAGTTATTAATTCCACCAAGTAGGTTATGTTTAGTGTTGGCAATATCGGAAAAGCACTGGCCCAGTTTTGGAGAAACTTGGTGGAAGGGTAAAGCATTCGCCAAGAAATAACCAATACAAATTTGAAGTGGATCCGGATATGACTCACAAACAAACCATCAAAACTTCTTAAAGTCTTAGGATTATAATTGTACATACTGTATAATGTATGCACAAGCAGATTTGTATTACTGTTAACTCTAGAATATAAATCACACAGGAATGCAAGTTTTAAGTTTATTTTTGGGGTCTCTCAGAGGCAACAAGGTTGAATCTGTGCTTCTGTGTGAAGACTTCCTCTGCATTCGGCAATGTGCAGGTTCAATGCAGATGTGTAGCTGTTTTTCTAGCACCATCTGTTATCGCAACCCTGCCAGCTACCCATACGGGAGTGGAGCTCAGCCTATGGTAGCATTGATTGAGGCCCTCAGCAATTAGCTGAGGGCCTCGCACTACCCTCTGATGGTCACTTGCCGTCTTAAAGGTACAGTGTGTTATATTTGGCTGCATTTATAAGAACAGAATTGGTAGAAATGGAATATAATATTCATAAGAATGTTTAAATTAAGTTGTTTAATTTGAGTTAACTTGCTGTAACATGTTTGCATCACAGGAGCTTCTTGTCCTTGTAGGCCAACATGCTTCACCAACGAGAGGGGTGAGCAAGGGGGGGTTTCAATCTATTATCTGATTGCTGGATAGCGCTAAATATTTCCATTTTTACACATTGCACCTTACAGGTAGGGCTCTTTCAATCAAAGCAGCATTCCACACGCTTTGTTTAGGTCATAGTATACCACTGTTTTCTTTAACAGCATGATTATGACCTAATGGAGGAGGAAAGTGTTAAAAAGTGGCGCCGCTCACTCATTACGTATCCAACTATTCAAATGCCATTTTTGGGGTAAAATATTGCAACATATTTGTTGCACTGGTGTAGAGGACGCAGCTCGTTCTTTAGATTACAAAAAAATACATTATAAGTGCATCTTATTCAGATAATTTTACTGTATATTTAAGACTGGAATGTAAACTTTGAGTGAGAGTCACCGACCCTGACTAGTAAGAAAACAATCCTTTGCTCAGTGGAAAAATATGCACCTCTTTGTACTTAATTCTTTAGATATAGTTACTCTCAGTTCTTGTTTAGTTAACTGAGCCTGATCCAGTGTCGGCTCTATAAACCTAATTTCCCCAAAGGGACCATTGTAGTCTCACGTTTACTTCTCGCCCTTTGGAAGCCGTCCTGCAGGCTGGGGGGTCGTAACTCAGCCTTTTCCAAAAGGCCAGGGAAAGCCCTGGAGTTAGAAACACCAATGGGTTTGTGGGTTGGAGGGATGTAACACTATGTATAGCTCTGAAAACAGAGAAGGGGGGGGGTTCAGGAGACAGGAACACTTTGACCCAGAGGATCCAGAGGATCAAGGGCTGTGGAGGGTTTGAATACCAGGCAGAGCACAGAAGAAGAGTTATGAGGATTCCTGCACCCCTCTTTATGGCAGAACGTGACTGTGAGCAGATTATTTTTCAACTCAGTTGAATGCTTTTACCTTTAACAAGTGTAGAGGAGCAGCAGGCAACAACGAATGCAGGAGGAAGGCACTGAAGGTTTTTTTCAGTTTTAGGAAGTTCTTTAATCAAGATAAACCTCAAACTTTGTAAGTAAAGCTTTTCTTGTCTGTCTGTGGAAACGATTTACTTCTACTGTGGAACAGCATGTTATTCCTGTTAGAGTCATTGAGTCAGAAAAGCATGCAAAATAAACCTGAGAGCCAGTTTGTATTTTTGAAAGTATAGTTTACATATGTCTCTATATTTCCAAGCTGAACTACTTGAATTTCCCCGTGTGGGATGAGTAAAGGAATCTTATCTTAACCTGAAGGGAATATCAGATATCTCAAGATGATTGAATGGGTTGCGATTAAACAACCCCAGTTCAAAAAAGTTGGGATGCTGTGTAAATTATTAGTAAAACAGGATTTGATGGTTTGCAAATAACTCAAAGTCTAATTGAAAATAATGCAAAGACCACATATAAAATGTTGCAGATGAAAATTTTTTATGTTTATTTGGAAAAATGTATGTGAAAGAGGTTCACCACTCTCTGAGAGACTGCGTGAGCAATAGTTCAGCAGTTTCATTAAAAACAGAAATGACTCTGTAGTGGAAATCACTGCATTAAAAACAGACATGACTCTGTAGTGGAAATCACTGCATTAAAAACAGACATGACTCTGTAGTGGAGATCACTGCATTAAAAACAGACATGACTCTGTAGTGGAGATCACTGTATTAAAAACAGACATGACTCTGTAATTGAAATCACTGCATGAGCTTAAAATCACTTCTTAAATCCATTGTCTGTGAACACAGTTTGTCACTGCATTCTCAAATGCACCATGCAAAGAGGAAACCATATCTAAACATGATCCAGTAACAACATAACGTCTCAGTGCCTGAGCTCATTGATCTGTCCACCACATGTCATGGACCTCCTGTGTGTTTTCTCTGCAGAATCAGACAGTGTATCTGTGGTCACAGAGCCCGGTGTGTTCATCAGTATTATGGGCTGGAAGGACAATGAGTGTGGTTCTTTTGAAGGTATTTCAATGCTTCAATTAGGATTTCTTGTTATATTTAACTCCTAATAATGTTAAATGATTTGTTTTAGATATTTTCATTTTAATTATTTGTGTGTACTTATGTGTGTGAATGAGTTTTTTCTAGCTTTGCCCAACTTCTCTATCTGTTTTATCTTGATTTTCATTCCAATGTTTGCAGCAACCACAACAATAATTCACGTCTCTGTCTTTCGTCCCGCTGATAGAAAATGAGTACCCGGGATCAGACGGAAACTACAACCAACACACACACTGCACTTCCCCAGTCGTTTCTCTGGTACGTCTTTCTTTCTCCTCTTCCTGTAAAGCATGACCTTAGTGCTCACATACGGTATGTGTTAGATTGGAATGAAGCAGTGACAATTGTCAGTAAAGTTTCCTTTGAAAACTCCCACGGAGAGAAGTTGAGGTTCAGTTCTCACCTTTCTGATGTGTCGACAAAAACTGAAAATGTAAAAGCTCTTTAAAAGTAGGACTTAGACTTACTGTAGGTGTTCTTTCAAGGTGTTTTTTTACATTCTCACCTTGACTTTCTCTGTCTCTGTATGTGTTGTTGATCTTTATGTCCCCAACCAAACCAACACCATCCTCAACACCTGCCTTCATCCCTTTGTTCGCCATTTGTCACACGAATCCAACCTTCAACTCAGACTGACGACAACACGCTCCACTGTGAATCTGCTTCCCTGGGCGACAGTGCTGTCATCACCGACCATGATGAAGCTCAGAACGGTCACAAAGCAAAGAGCAGTGAGGAGGATGAAGAAGGACACCTGGTCTATCACATTGGCCTGGTGATGAAGGATAGATGTACGTGACTCTAACCTTTAGTCTGTTCTGTTTGTTTTAAAGCTTTGAGTTCCCAGCAGCATGAACTAGATTTTCTTGTCAAACTACCACCCACATCTATGACACATGGTTTCTTTTGAGTGTGCAGAAATCAGTTCCTCCAGGATTTTACAGGGTTTTTTTTGTGATTGTTGCGGCCCAAAAAGCCTGAATTTGCAACAGCTTTAGGAAAAAAATGCGGTTAAAGTTGCAATTTTTTGTTGCTTTTTTCCCCCAATAACATCTATGGGGCAAGTAAATACGCTAAATTACAGTTGTTTTCAGAAAACATTCTTGATGTGGCCACTGTGACTGTATTTTGATTCTCTTGATTCACAGAAAAATGCCATGAAAGGGTTGTATTGCACATTTACGACGGTCCCTGAATGCATCTGCAGTGACAGTCAGTTCACGGCACTCTGAAATGCATCTGCATCTTTCAACAAGGAGTTGATCAAAACTTACTAAATGTGTCTGATGTTTCACCAAACTGGAATAAATCAAGCTGTAGATGCAGAGCTTTTTACGTAATAGCGGCAAAAACGTCAAATATTAAACAGACGTCCCCCGGTTGTGTTTTTGTCACTATCGCACACCGGGGGGTAAAAATTATGAATGAAGATGAGACAGATGCATGGAGAGCTGGTTCACACAGCCCACCTGCTGCAGGTAGGTGACCAAGCAAACACTGAGCCCCTCAGATAATAACTCTAGTATCTATAAATAACAACGTTGTCATCGTCACTTGTCCTGCCTGCTGTCCTAGCTTTTCACCCGTTCTCTGTGCGTGTTTTGTTGTTGAAAAGTGCCAATCAAGTGAGGACTTGCGTTTATGTTCCAAGGAAGTCAAATTGATGACGAAACCGATGACGTGCAGGGGCTGAGGTTAAGGTAATTGGTCAAATTTGCAGGAAACTTGCGGTGGTTGTATAAAATTGTAAGGTTGTGCAAAAATCGCGCTGATTGGTTGAATTTGCGTTGATAGTTGCGATCGCGAAATCGCAACTTCCTGGAGGGACTGATTAATGTTTCAAAGCTACTGTGACAAACTTTCTGTGGACACAGTGATACCTGTTGATCTCATTATTCAAACATTTGATATGCAGTATAAAAAGTAACGGATGTATGGTTAGATTTAATTACTTTTAAACGCAGTAAGTAGGAACAGTGAATGAAAAAAACCAGCCTGTTAACGGGATCTGTTATTACTCGTGTTGTCAAACAATTCATTTTTAAATCATTTTAACTGCACTAGATTGATCTCTGAATTTCTGGAGTTCATCTCAATTAATTGCATTTTTAATCCCATGTTTAAAATTCACATATGTTGCATTTAAAAACAATTTTAAGTTCATATCAAGACTATAAAGTAACTTTTACCAGTGTCCTATAAAATGAGTAACTTGAACGTTATCATATTCCTGTGGAGTTAATTACTGTAAAGTCCAGAATCTAAGTCTTCGTGCAGGAAGCAGGAAGACACTGCGGCAGCTGAACTACGGTGTGCCGAAAGGGACAAAATTGCTGAACTGAAAAAAGAATAACATATGAATTTATGACCTAATGGAATCATGATTGATGCGTTAACACTGACATTCAAGGGTATGGCATTGTTGTAAAGTGATAGCAAGAAAACTAATGAGAATAACAAATTGACATCGAGCATACTTCCTGCAACAAAAAGTCAAAGACTAAAATGTTCTCTCATAAGCTGTCAATCACAGCATACATACTATTATTACTATTATTTGGTTGCACTGAATGTTGCGTTTAACTTTTAAAATGCAGCTGCTTACACTATGACTTGTTTAAACGTCTAACTGTCCTTCACAGACGAGGTTGTGTCGACGCTGGGAGCGGGAGCTTTTGGAAAAGTGGTGGAGTGCACCGACAGAGAAAAGTAAGACATCGTACCAATCAAACCTTGTTATTCCAATTAGTTATTTTGGCTGAAGCACATGTACTACTACATTCTATGTCCACTGTCAGAGGCGAGCAAGTAGCGGTGAAGATTGTGAGGAACATTGATTGTTTCCGAGAGGTAGCGAAGTCTGAGATCGTAGTGCTGGAAGAAATCAACAGCCTGGATGACGACAACAGATTGTGAGTGAAGCCGCAGGAAACAAGCACTCAGTTTTATCTGTCATGTTTTTGTTCAGGTGTTGGATAAAAACCAAAGGATAATTGGGACTTTAATTGAATCATATGCTAATACTTCATATGCTACATCTTATATTTTGCGTCACCTTCTTGCTGTCAGTGCCTGTGTGAGGATGCTGGACTGGTTTGAGCACGAAGGTCACATCTGCATTGTGTTTGAGCTGCTCGGCCTCAGCACCTTCGAGTTCCTGCGACAGAACAAGTTTCTGCCGTTCAATGTGGAGCAGATCAGACACATGGCCTTCCAGATCTTCAGAGCCGTCTGCTGTGAGTCCACTGTTTGTATGTTGACCTCTGACCCCTGATTTCAAGTTGTTGTTTCTTGTACTTGTGAATCCACTCTTCTTCTTTGCTTTTGGGGGAACCATTTCCAAATTCTCTCCAATTCTCCAGCCTTGTCTTAACATGGCAGCTAACTGGATCTGTTTATTTTTTACTTGTAATTTTGAAAATCCAACAAATCATTGCAGATTTATTACTGCTAATGGGCCTCACAAGTCTTGCACATGCAAAACAGAGAGATGCCAAAGAGATGCCTAAATTGCCATATTTTTCAAATTAGGTTAACTGAAAAAGCTAGAGAATTACAAATTGTAACCAATTGGTTGACAGACAGCACTCTGTAGCTGTTAGCAAGGAGGCCTCAATGGCACCTCTTTGCCTGTTGTTAGGTCAAAGTTAGGTTGATTCAGCATTTCCAATATTGCTGCTGGCTTCAAATCTCAGCTTCAAAACCCACGGAGACTTACAACACTCAAACTTCAAACATTCAGAGAGTTGAACTGTTTGTGTGTATTTTCAGTCCTGCATCGTAACAAGCTAACCCACACGGACCTGAAACCAGAGAACATCCTGTTTGTCAGCTCGGACTACGACCTAGAGTACAATAACGACAAGGTAACGGTTGTGCTCCTGCTGACAAAACACAAGTTATACTGTTGTTTCCAAGTTTGCAAAGTGATGACAGATGTGTAAAACCCTATGTTTCTGTGTGTGTGTGTGAGTGTGTGTGTGTGTGTGTGTGTGTGTGTGTGTGTGGCAGGGGTGTAAGAAGAAGACGCTCAGAAGTCTGGATGTGAAGGTGGTGGATTTTGGTACCGCAACATTTGACCACCAACATCACGAATCTCTGGTGTCAACACGACACTATCGAGCTCCAGAGGTCATACTGGGTATATACATAACTCACACATCCACACACACAAACACACACCAACACACACTCACAGAAACCGACTGAATTGGCCTCATTTAGCTGGATTATATAACTGTATGTATTTAACTGTGTGTGTTTGTGCACAGATCTGGGCTGGAATCAGTCGTGTGACGTTTGGAGTCTGGGCTGCGTTCTCATGGAGTATTACCTGGGACGCATACTCTTCCAGGTACACAGACACTCACACACACACACACGCACACACGCACGCGCACACACACACACACACACACACACACACACACACACACACAAACACTCATTAGTCACATGTTGTAACAATTTAAATTGAGTTTCTGTCCTGCCTGTCTGTTGTTTTAGACTCATAACAGCATTGAACATTTGGCGATGATGGAGGAAGTCTTGGGGCCGATTCCTCCACACCTACTGAAACAGAGCAGGTAAGAGCTGAACAACCCATTACATTAAACGATTGCGATTTCGCGATCGCAACTATCAACGCAAATTCAACCAATCAGCGCGATTTTTTCGCAGCCCTGCAATTTTTTACAATCACCGCAACTTTCCCGCAAATTTGACCAATTACATCAATCTCAGCCCCTGCACGTCATCGGTTTTGTCATCAGTTTGACTTCCTTGGAACATAAACATAAGTCCTCACTTGATTGGCACTTTTCAACAACAAAACACGCACAGAGAACGGGTGAAAAGAGGGGACAGCAGGCAGGACAAGTGATGATGACAACGTTATTATTTATAGATTTAGGGGCTCAGTGTTCGCTTGGTCTCTACCTGCAGCAGGTGTGCTTTATGAACTAGCTCTCCTCACCTCCATGCATCTGTCTCATCCTCATTGATAATTTTTACCCCCGGTGTGCGTTAGTGACAAAGATACAACCGGGGGACATCTGTTTACTATTTGATGTTTGACGTTGTTGCCGTGGTTACCGTAAAAAGCTCTGCGTCTACAGCTTGATTTAATCCAGTTTGGTGATACATCAGACACATTAAATAAGTTTTGATCAACTCCTTGTCATCAAAGATGCAGATTAATTTCAGAGTGCCGTAAACTGACTGTGCATCAGTCGCTGCGAGGTGCATTCAGGGACCGTCGTAAATGTGCAATACAGTCCTTTCATGGCATTTTTCTGTGAATCAAGAGAATCAAAATACAGTCAGTGGCCACATCAAGAATGTTTTCTAAAAACAACTGTAATTTAGCGTATTTACTTGCCCCTGAGATGTTATTGGGGGACAAAAGCAAAAAAAAAAATCGCAACTTTCACCGCAATTTTTTCAAAAAGCTGTCGCAAATTCAGGCTTTTTGGGCCGCAACAATCACAAAAAAATCCTGCAAAATCCTGGCGGGACTGTTTTACTATCTTAGCAAAAACAGCATAATCCATCTTTCATTTTTTTTAATATTTTATGGTGATAACACAACTTATTGAGTATTATTGTTGTCAATAGAAATCGTATATGTAGGGAAATAAATGTTGTTGAGTGAATGAGTGGTTAACACTTGCAACTTTACATATCACAATCTCTCTGAGCACCCCTAAAAGTCTGATCCTAAAATCCCTCTGTAAAAACCTTTTTATTAAACTGTAATGCTGAAAAAATGTTTTGTGGTATTGGTGCTGGTTGGGAACACCATCCTTGAGATAACTCATGTCTTTGTGTGTGCACTGTTTTTCGTGTAGAAAGCAGCATTACGTGAGCAACGAGCGTCTGAACTGGGACAACCAGAGCTCCTCTAATGACTACATCAAGAAACACTGTCAGCCTCTCAAGGTAAGACCAAAAATCGACCAAACAGCTGCAGCCGTCAGGTAGCGGTAACAGCAGCAGGAAGTGCAAGTAACAGTAAGTTTATCTCTCAGCAGTGTATGTGGAGAAGGAGCGAGGAGGAGAAGCAACTGTTTGACCTGCTCAGCTGCATGTTAGAGTACGACGTCTGCAGGCGGATCACCCTGGAGGAGGCGCTGTGGCACCCGTTTTTCACTCCGATGAGGACACCAATGAAGCAGCGCAGCTAGCACAAACCAACCAGCACACTCACACACACACACACACGCACGCACACACACACACACACACACACACACGCACGCACGCACACACACACACACACACACACACACACACACACACACACACACACACACACACACACACACATTCAACATCTACCTCGAGCTGTAATCTAAGAGTTGTGATTACTTGTTTGGTTTTGTGGTTCTTGGTTTATGAGTTTGATGATTTTCAGAAAACAGTTCAGAAAGCATTCCTGTTCCCTTCAAATAACCTCCCATCCTCAGACGGCAGTGTGCATGCCATTGTGAAAGGTATTTGTATAGTTTGTTTGATTGATTGATTGATTAATTGATTGATTGGTGTAATGTTGAGCATTTCAGTTTTTCCATTATTCTTTGTCCTCTTTGTCAATAAATATGTTGCATTTCTGCGCATCTTCCTTCTGCTGAAACAGTGTGAATTTGAACTTAAGTGATGAGGTACTTCAACCAGAATCGGACAAATCAGGTTTTTCTTTCTGCATTTAAAACTATAGACCTTCGCAGATATTTGACAAAGAATCAGAAGTAACATATCTCTATTTCTAGCTCAGCTGATAAGACTCGATGAACACACTGTCGTCTGTCAGTCTGGAGTACATGTAAGCGACCTAACCAGCCTGGAAACCTCTGACGTGACCGTTTTGTTGATACAGACTGCTGACCCGTGGAATGTACAGCATTTATCAAAATACAAACATCAGAGGAAGTTTCCATGACAGAACATTTATCCAACTATGAAATATTACAAGTGCTGGAGCGGTCGCTCAGATAAACAGCGAGCTTGTCTACCGTCTGTTCAAAGCTCCTAAATCACAAACATGTAATAAAACAATATAAAACAAAGAGGGTTCAACAGCCGGGCTCACAGTTCATGTCTAATGTCATGTTCAGTATGTCACCAATGTTTGCTGGGTGTTATCAGTGATCTCTCTGTCCGTTTAATTGGCACCACAGAGACAGATGGTCATTTAGGACAGGTGTCTAAATTTGCTTCTTTGTAAAACTGGACACCCATGTGAGAGACATCAGATCATTTATACAGACATATTTAAACAGACACTAGATATTTGGAAAAGGTACTTCAAAAACGCAAACTTTGTTAAACTTTACATGAAACGATTTTTGTGCATATTTGAGCAAGATCAATAAGATGATTTGGTCAACAGAGGATTTCCAGCTGTTCCCACTCTCATCCTCTCATTTCTAAGTGAAGTTCCTGTCAGACAGCATCCACAAAAGCTGCACCAGAACCAGCTTACTCACATCACGCACCTTAATAACATAATTTATTAAGGATTTCAACATTCCTGGACCCCCCTATTTTTGGGGCATTTCTGCAATCGGACAGCCTCGAATAGCCACCAAATAAACCGGCACTTGCTTTTGTTGGGTGAAGGGATTTGTCCCCAAAATACTCTTGTCGTGTAAACCCCTCTACTTTTCCACGTGGCAGCATTTATTCATTTTAAAAGGCCTTGTGGGACCCAAAAAGGTTGCAGAAGTGTGATGCAATGTGGAATTAATGTCCTTGGGATGTGAATCAAGGTCTTGTGCAAAAGATCATCAGACATTTTGAAGGAGAATCTGTTTATCAACTTCAGCTAGAGAAGAAGAGAGTTTGCTTAGTTTGCTAACGTTACTTGTGATTCCAACAACATTCCAGTTTTTTCAATACCTGAAGAGTTATCTGTAGACCTTGAAATCCAAAAGGGAAGTTGTTAAACACTTGACCATGATTGTGGGTTTGACTTTGGTGAATTACAAGTTCATCAACATGCATGGAAATGACTTGTCTTGTGATGTCAGCACTTTGAAGACAAATTAACTCATCAACTTTCGACTTTAATATCTATGAAGACAGACATTAAGGAACAAGCAGACTTTAAAAATACGATAAATGAATCATGTAAAACAAAACCAAGAAAGGTCGACAATGTCAGACACTGCAAATGACCCCTGAAGAACATAAATGGCACTGTATCTCCATTACAATACATGACATTATATATTGTTAGCCTATAGTTAGGGCTGGCTCAGGCTTGGACAAGCTCTTAGTTATGCTGCTATATGCTTAGACTGCTGGGGGAACTGACACACTGGGATCCTGACTTTCTGTCACTCTCCTCTCTCTGCCTGTCTCTTACTTTAACTCTTCCTGTCCCATTAAAGTTACTAACCATAGACCTTTCTGGAGTCCCTGAGCTCCCTTGTCTCATAGGTTCCTCTGGATCTCTACTGTAGATGAGCTGCTCCTGTGGATGTGCCAGACTCCAGCTGCTACAATCCTACTATCTGTCTCACCACTATCATCTCTCTCTCTTCATCTCCCTCTATCCTTCTCTCCAACACAGTCTCAGCAGATGTGTGTCTAACATGAGTCTGGTCCTGCTGGAGGTTTCTGCCTGTTAAAGGAAGTTTGTCCTTGCCACTGTAACTTGCTAAATGCTGCAAAGTGCTCTGCTCATGGTGGATTAAGACGAGAGTCCTGTCTGTAAGATGGGACTGGATCTTATCCTGTCTTGATGTTGGGTCTTTGTTAATAATATAACATAGAGTACAGTCTAGACCTGCTCTGTTTGGGAAGTCTTCAGATAACATTTGTAGGGATTCAGGGCTTTATGAATAAAGTTTGATTCATGTTTTTTATGTTGGTATGAGATTAACAAAATTAAGTTAATTTTGACCAAAGCTTTTTCAGGCAACTAGAAAGTGTAAGGTGTGATTTTTAAGTATTACCATATGTCTCTGCAAGAATGAATGCTCTGAAAAATTATTTTGCAGTATCCTTCGCAATGGCTCAAAGCCGTGGCAAGAGATGGATAATCCATGCTACTATCGCAGTCAGTAAACCGTCCTCTGACGCTGACTGTTTCTCTGTTTTTTTCTTACATGCTTGTAAGATCTTTATCACTGGTGACTATTGGCTGCACCTGTGAAAGCTCCAGGATATCTACACCAGAAACAGCTGCTTGTGTCAGGCCAGGTTGCTGGGGGTTGCATCTTGCGGTGACGTGTGGTAGTCCAGCAGCTGAAGATCTATCTCCAAAGCAAGAAAAAATGGCTGCTAGTTGTAGCCGCACCTCTTTTTGCCAGCAGGCGTACACTAGAGGATTGATCTGTGAGTTGGACAGTCCTAAGAGCCACAAGTGATTCTCCATCACTTCAGTAACTTTGCAGCTTTTACACAGAAGGTGAACTAAGCACGCCACAAAAAATGGGCACCATAGGATGAGGAAGCAGCCGACAAGCACTGCCACTGTCCTCAAGGCCTTGACATGGCCTGTGAAGCACATCTTCTGCTGCCGATGATGGCGATGATGCTCATTATGTTGATGGTGATGGTGCTCAGTCGTTCTGGAACCAGCTTGCCGGATTTGTAAGATCTGCTTCTGGTGGCTGCAGGAGATTTTAAGGATGTCCAGGTAGATGTAAACAAACACAGTGAACACTGGAAAGAAGCAGACGCTGAACAAAACAACCATGTCCACCTGTTGGATGACCGAGAAGAAGGCACAGAAGCCGTTGTAGCCGTCAGTCTGCAGCTGTCGCACCATAACTGGGGAATACAGGTGAGGGTTACTTATTGTTTTCTATTAAACATACATTTTTAGGCTTGGATTATCAAGAGAGGAGTCCAAGAACAACATAGAGGACGCCATCGTCAGAGCTGTGTGAGTTTTATTTTTGGGATCAAATAATATTGTTGGACTTTTAAAGGGATTTGCAAAATCATATTTTTCTTTTGACCCATTTTTAAGTGCTGTAGTCCATTTCCCAAGCCAACTGTTAAGAGTTGTGGTTTTTTTGAAATAGGGTTTGGGAATAATGGTGGTTGTATGAGGTACTTATCAATAATAAGTGTATTACCTACCTTGTTGAGAAACCAAGCAGAGAACTGGAGCAGAAGCAAGGCTATGAAGCACTGCAGACGGAATGAACTTTACAATGTAGTTTAGACAATTTAAAGCCCCTGTGAGGAGTTTTTAACTGGTAATGAAACCAACCAAAACGTACACTACTGCCTCTTTATGACAAGACAACCAGGGAAGAGACTGGCTAACTGTGTAGTTACCATAAATGTCTGAAATGGCTTTAGGGGGGTAGGCGTGAACCTTTTATGAGATTTCCCACTGCAAATAATCGCAATGAGTCAGGTCTTGACTGGAAAGGACAACAGGGAGTGATCTTTTTTTAAAACAAACCTTACTGCACATGTAAAGGACAACATCACAAAGAGATGGGAGGCACTACTTTGGCCACAAGGGGCTCCAAAATTCACATGGACCAATGTTCCTCACAGGAGCTTTAAAGAAAGTCCGACCCAAAAGTAGGGTTGCTGTACTCTCAAGACATGTTTCAGCCCTTTGCCGTCAGAGAGCCACCTAGTTTTAGAACTATTTGCAGATGTGACACATACATGTTACTCTGCCTGTATTGCACTGATCAGCTGAGATCTGCAGGCTTTCATAGAGACAAAAAACATAACCAGACCAAAAAGTGAGCGATGTTGACAGCAATGTTAATTTAAAAAAAGATGCTTTCTCACGGCACCCCGAGGTTTGGGTTGGACTTTCTTAAAATAGGCTGAATTGTGTTGTAAAATTGACCTCTAATGATCTGATTGGTCTACAATGGTTTGCAGCCTAGCCACTGTGTAGGTTCTCCATCCAGCTAGTCAACAAACAGGCTGAGCTGACTGGGACCACCTGTGTATCCCCACACCAGCATATAAAACCCAACTGTTTTTGGGGTGCACCAAGAAAGAAGAGGTTTTCACCTTGTTCCTGCACAAGGATCTTCATTGCATTTAACAGCGTGCAGTTTCTATGTAGATGTTTAGCTCTTTCTAGTACCACCAGCTACCTGGAAGTACTTGAGTAAAGCTTATGTTGGCATTGAGTTATGAGGTATGGACAGACCCCACACCTGTGACCACTTCACTGAGACAACGAAAAAAAGGTATCAAAAGTGCCTCATCCAACCCCTTTCAAAACAAATGTATAATTTGTATATGTGTATGTCTCACCAGGCAAGAACCCCACCATGTAGGAGCTGATCCACAGAACCAGCAGAGATCCAACTGCCGTCCACCTCCCTGACAGCCGGGAGTATCGCAGGGGCGCCTTAATGGCTGCGTAGCGATCAAGTGAGATGAGGAACATGGACATGATGGATGCTATGCAGGGTGACACCACGAAGGCCATCCGCATCAAACACTGGGCTTTGCCCTGAGCGGGAGGTTTGGTGTTCGTTGGAGGATCATGGCTCTGCTGGTTTTCAGTGATATTGTAGCTGTTGAAGTCTTCTGTGGCCAGACCGGTAATTGCCACACCCACTAGGGTGTCCGCCAGGGCCAGGTTCAGAACAAAGCACCAGCTCTGGCTGCTCTTCTTCAGGAGTAGTTTAAGTAAAGCGGCTGCCACCAGCAGGTTTGTGGAGATGATGAAGCAAGCAGAGATGCTCAGGATATAACCCATCACACGAGGCTTCACCTCACTCAGGGCTGGGGGTCCGTTGGAGTCCAAGCAGTCTGGACTCATGCTGTCAGGTGGCTTAGTGCTGTCATGTCCCCACAAATACGACATGCTGATGATGAAAACCCACAGATTTTAGGCCAAAACTCTCAAAGCGTCATTTCAGTTGTGACCGTCTGTCAGTGATCCCATCAGGAAATGTTCAGTCCTTTAAAGCTGCCCATTAAAACACAACAAGTGGAAGTTAACTTGAGAAGATCTGTAACGTTAATCCAGTCCAATGTGAAGTGTATTAGACTCTTTTTGTTGCCAAAACTTCCATCCAGTCTCTTGGTTCTCATCACGATGTCCTTATAATCCCCTGAGCACATGCAGAGAGCAGTAACGCTCACAGCATTTTCAGCAGGTCTTGCCTGTCCCCTCCCACACTTCCACGATTACTGAGTGTATAGACACACACACTTAGCAGCTTAAACACATACATGCTGCTCCTCTGTTGCTGTTGTTGCCTCTCTGGGATTGACCTTTGTCCGAACTGCCTGCCTGCTGGCTCTCTGAGAAGCAAGATCGTTTTATAACATAAAGGTGCCGACACAGACATGAAACAATACAGATCTTCGGTCATTTTGTGTACATTTATATGGTTTCTTGTTTGCATTTTACACTTTTAACATGTATTTGTGGATGTAGTAACTAACTGTGTTCACAAACTATGGTTTTTAGAGGTGATTCTGAGCCCATGCAGTGATTTCCACTACAGGGCCATGTCTGATCTTAATGCGTCACTTAACATTTCCACATTTCAAATTTTGAAATTTTGTTTTTGTCCTCTTTTCAATTAAATACAGGCTTGAAATGACTTGCAAACCATGAAAATCTTTTTATATCAACATTTTGTATTGCGTTTCAACTTATTTGGAATCAGGGTTACATAGTGATCAGGTGGTTATGAAGATTAGAATCTTTTCAGGGTGAGTAAGACCTTTTCCTCTGCTTTCCTCATTCTGTTAGTATTCCAATATGCACAACACCTGCTCACTATAAATTATCCCTTGCGCTTGCCCCTATTGGCCATAAGAAGCATTGCAGGTTTAGAGTAAATCCACATTGCTTTCAGGTTTTAAAGCCAGATTTACTCTCTATACTACAATCTTTAGGTATTAGATATCAAATGTGACTGTGTTTTTTCACACACATGATCAATGACAAGATATATTATTTTCTAGTCTTAGTTTGTCTCTGGTAAGCTCTTCCAAAGAGTCGACTCAGTTAAACTCTAACCCTGCTCGCCTCAGAGACCTTGAGATAGACCTCTGTGGAACATTTTCCACTTCGACTCACACGCAAATAAGTCCAGCTAATGAGGCTCTCCGGCTGCACGCCTAAAACATCACCTGGCAGCAGAGCAGCTTCTTGAGCTAGTGAGCAGGAGGATTGAAAAAAGACTGGAGACATTTCTACCTTATTTTGATCTGGTTAATGGTTAACCCAAAAAGTGCCTTTATTACTATCCCATTTTGTTCATGTGTTAAAGAGAATTTCTTCTTCTTAAGTCACATGGAAACAGCTCCTAAGTTACTTTATTAGTCAAGAAATGTCCTGTAATAACCTGATACTATGACAGGATTAAACTCAGGGTGAAAAGGATCGGAATTTATAGTGACGTGAAAGTGATGGCTCTGTCTGTGTTTCAAAATGAAGGCTTTAGCCGGTAAGCTAAGCAGTAACCCTTTTATAAGTTAATTGTTTTCAAGTTAAATTAAAGATATCAAAATACTTCTGCTAAAAAAAGGGTGCAACAATAAAGAACATGATCAGACATCAAGGGGAAAACAGTCCCCAAGACTAAAGGTGCAAACTGATGGTAATAAGGCCAGTGGTTTACCTGGTAAGCTAAACTGCTTCTTCTTATTCAAGGGAAGCATTAAAGTTAGAACCTAAACCATTAGCAAGTGAGGTAATTGGTAACCCTCCTTCGAGTTACATGAAAAAGTTTGATACCTCTGCATCCATAATGTTGCAAAAGATACATAAATAAATAAATAAATAAATAAATAAATAAATAAATAAATAAATAAATAAATAATGGATCAGAAAGGCTAACTGGGCCAGCCAAGGTGAGACTTCAACCCTGGCCTATGAGTTGCAAGGTATGCTCTTGACAAGCTGATCTGATTTGCTTCTTTGTCTTTGGGCGAGGATTTGTAGCTTCGAAATTAAGGCATTGGCAGGTGAGCCAATAAGTTACGTTTTTACAAGTTTAATAACATGAGAACAAACATACGGTTGCATGAAGAATATTTCCTGATTAAGGGACAAAAAGAAAATAATCTTGTACCATAAAATATGAAACATCCATCTTATTCAGTGTACGGCAAAATTGTGAATTCTAACACACATACAATTTGTCTCAGGATCATCTGTTATATTTTAACTAAGAAATTATAATTGTACTCACTAAGTGATATTTCTATATACCGATGACATTTGGAATTACCAAAGCAGTAGTTACACAATCTTAGCACTAGGTGGAGAACTCTCTCCATGAATGAAATCTGAGATGAGCTGGGAAGTATGAAATCAAAATGCGTGATTTGACATTCTGATTTTTACCTTCACAGTTACCAAACTACTACGACAAAGTGTGAAGGGTCAGAGCAATGCCTCAGGGTTCTGCAGCAATGTCCCCGACCAGATCCTTAACCCCAAGGTGTCAAAACAGTTTGCTTTATTTTACACTCTTGATAAAATAAAAGGCCCAAGGATGTGAAAAGTTGTCTCTGAGAAAAAAAGATGGAAGGGGGTCAAGGGTCATCCACGACTGGAACTTTTACTTCAATAATCAAACGTTCAGTCACTTTTTACATTTTATTGTTTGACAGGGACCATGAACAACATGACTAAAAAGCTCATTCATATCTTACAAATCAGAAATCAACAGCATGACCACCATTATGTTTAGTTCTCTTTCCCTGCCCAGTTTCTAGATGTCCAGTCATCAACGTGGAAGGTTTTATTTCTCAGTCAGGACACCGAGTTGACATCTTTTGCGGGTAACACAGCAGCGGGTCTGATCCTGCTCATAGTCCTTCTGATGGACTCTTGCAGCTCCTTGTTCCTTAGACTGTAGATGATCGGGTTCAGGAAAGGAGTCAGAGCGGAATACAGCACAGAAACGATGATACGAATCTGCAACACATTTAAAAACAAGGCCTTTGGAATTTTTTGTGTTGTTCAACGTTTTCCTGATACATTAGCTTTTGGATCAGTTATTTCTATCCTACTCCAAAGTTTACAACAAATAGGCTCAAATAATTTCTCGTACCTCTGGTGAAAAGTTTCCCACTCTGTAGGAGATGTAAACAAACGATGCCGCGCTGTAGGAGATGGAAACCACAGTCAGGTGGGCGGCACACGTCGCCAAGGCCTTCAGCCTCTGACGGACACCCATCTTAGATATTGAAACACCAATCAGGACATAGGAGGTGAGGATGAGGACGCCGGTGGTCAGTAGAGCCACTAGTGCAAAGGAAAGGGACACAATGCTGTCCAGTGAGGCGTCACCACACACAAGCCGCCTTACAGAGGACGGGTCGCACCAGCCGTGTCTCACCACATTCTGACAGTATGTCCGATGCCAGGCCTTGGTGCAGGCTGGCATTGTGCAGAAGGTGCCAAATCCCCAGGCTCCTGCAATCAGGAGCATCCGTATGGGCCGGGTCATGATGGCAGTGTAGCGCAGGGGGTTACAGATAGCCATATAGCGGTCGTATGCCATGACAGTCAGGATGGCACGGCCAGTAACAGCCAACTGAATAAAGAAATACATCTGAAGGAAACAGCCAGTGATGGAAATGGTTTTCAAGGGTGTCAAAAAACCAGACAGCATGTTTGGAATTGTAGTGGTGGTGAAGACGATGTCCACGAAGGAGAGGTTGGAGAGGAAGAAGTACATGGGGGAGGTGAGTTTTGGATCAGTCAACGCCTGCATGAGAAAATAATACAGTAGTGGCGGTTAAGGCATCGAAACACTATCTTCATCAGATGGAGGCAACATTGATAAGACTAATTTGTCTGTACCACAAAGATGATCATGCTGTTTCCAGCCAGGATGATGATGTAACACAACAGCAGGATGACAAACAGGATCATCTTTCTCCCCCCGAGGTTGGCCAGGCCCTGGATGATGAAGAAGGACGTGACATCAGGCTCCAAGGTGCTGTTAACAGAGCTGGATCTGTGACTGCTCAACAAGGACAAGTGTTGATCTGGAAGAGTGATGTAAGAAGGGTAACCAGTGTTTTTCAATCAGTCCATGAAGGTTTGAAAATATAAGATCAGCAAACTGGGAAGGTGAGTTTGACCATATCCCTAACTGGACCAAGTCTGGGTACTGATTAAATGTGTCTTGTTTATAATATCAAAGGAAGCTTTTGGGTGCTGCAATGCTTTCGGGGCTTGATAATATCAGGGAAAATTTTCATTAAAATGAAAAACAAACACAGACACCAGCTGAGCGGAGATGGGGGGCAGGGAGATCGATGCAGAAGAAAGGAAGATTGCACAAGACAAAATATTTCCCCTTCCCCCATAACTATTCTGCTGTCCTTCACTACTTGGCTGCAAAGGTTGCTGTATAATCTCCTACATCATGATACCTCCAAACAAGGCAAAATAAAAGCCTCTTCAAAAAGTGAGCTCAAATATTTTACGATGGAATTCAAGTCTGAGTCATCAGTGCTCAAGACTAAGTCAAGTTACCAGTCCTTAAAATCAGGTTTTGAGTTGGACTCCAGTCCTAGTCCTGGACTACAACACTCCCACCACACATTTCATGTTGTACTATTGACCTAGTGTCATACCTGTCTTCATACCCGTACTCTCTCCTGAGTTCACCTGGTCAGCAAGCTTACTTGTGAAATGAAACAGTGTATGTGTACATAGAAATCACACTTCATAATAACTTGAATGTAAGGTGAAAAAAACAATAAATTGCCTTCACGTGTACGAACACACAAAGAATACAAGGAGTAAAAAATACAAGCACACTAAATGTCCTTTAACTCTTCTATCAGGGCAGAGCAGCGTACAAACCAGCAAGATTTTCCTCAACGTTGCAGATAATGAGTGGATATGACCCCAATACACAGGAAGTAAATTTTGCTCTTTCAGAATAAACCTTTTAAGCTAGCTTGGGCATGATTCTGCCCAGTTTAGAAGTCGTAAAGGATGACTTTCTTGTTTACTGAAAGTGGACGGAAAATATCATTTGGTGTCCCCTAAAAATCAAGAATAAAAAAAATTATTGAACATTAGTATAACCTCATGTTAAATACAACAGAATTCAAATTGACATCAACCTTAAAAATAATTATATGCACCCCTGCACATGCATATGATGGTTGTCGCACAAGCTGCAGAAGGTCAGTTTTGTCTTACTTACTAAAGAGAATAAAATTCTGATAGACTTTTGATGGAAGGAAAAGCAGTGAAACAGTCACAAACCTCTGGGGCTTTCAGGAGAGGTATCAAAGGGAAAAAGCTCCATCTTTCCTCAGCAGACACAGAGGAGAACAGGTGGGTTGATGTCAACAGTCTATCTAGAAAACACAATGTATTAATAGGGCGCTTCTAGTGCTTCACATTGACAAGAACGTACAGACAGTTTTAAAAAGAGTAATTATGATAAAATAATGATAACTTTATGTATACAGCACCTTTAAAAACATGGGTTTACAAAGTGCAAAGAAAACGGAGTAAAGAACAAACAACACAAGACTATATGCTCAACAACAGATCCAACCAGCAATTTACCAATTCAACATGAGAACCCAATCAGGAGAACTCAATCAGCATAATCAATCCAAATGTAATTCAAAATTTAAAGCTCAAGGACCCAACAACATGGACTCAGTCTTAATAAATCCAACTTAAAAAGAGATTAAAACCAGTCAGTTGATAAAACAATTAAAATAAATAATATATTATAAAAAGTAGAAATAGGTTTAAAAAGCCATACGAAGACGTCATCACATAAAAGCAAGTCTGTTAGTGAGTTTTAAGAAGAGATTTAAAGGATGTAACTGATTCTGCCGTTTCTCCTCAGTAGTGATGTTTGATACCACCGATTTCCTTTCCGATCCGATACTGAGTAAAATTCAGGCTGGTGTCGGCGATACCAATCTGATAGCGATACTTTGTGCAAATACACCTATTGTGTCTGGTAAATCTAAAAAAAGGAGTGTATTTCTGAGTTATATATTTATTTATTTTAAACTTGTAAGTATATCGAGGTAGCGGCCTCATTTACAATATAGCCAAGGTAATACAACAACAGAAAAACCAAACAGAGGACACAATCATACAAAATATGTGAAAATTGTGTTTTAAACACAAACAAAAAAGAAAATAAGTAAAACAATAAAACAATTACAATAAATTATTGTTTCATTATTAAGAACTAGAACAAGTAGTTCCCACCAACCGCATATCATTTAGACAAGATCTCAATGGTTTAGTTACTTTCCACTGTGTTCCTATTAATGATATACATTGCCTCAAATGATTGAAGTATCAAAAGTATCGGTATTTTGATTTGAGAATCAATTTTAGAACATAAAGATCTGGTATCGGTACTATCGATATTTCAGTATCGATCCGCACATCACTACTCCTCAGGCAGGTTGTTCCAAAGTCAAGGGGCCCTAGTAGTGACAGGAGCCACAGATTTAAGCTGTAAACTAAAACACTGATCAATAAAATATGTGAAGCATTAACAGATAATCAACCAAACCCCTGTCAGGTGTGTCTTAGCAGCATTTTGAAAACATCAACAGATTCTGCAGGAACCGATTAAAGTGCAAAATTTGCTAAAAAAAAAAAAAAAAAGGAGAACTGTGCAAAAGATACCACAAATTCACAAATTTGAAACATTTAAAAGACACTGCATTTGTGTATTAATGACACAACTTTTTCATATTAGCTTTGAGACTATATCTAAACATTAACATGTCAAATATTTTCAGAATTATCCTCTTCTTACCTGAAAGTGTGACTTAAACTCTCTGCAGCTCGGTCGAGTTCAAACACATTTACTTCATCAAAGGTCGGGGTTCTACCTTTTGAAGAAACAGTGACCTTTTTTTTCTAGATTAAAATGAGACCAAGTTTCATCAATTAGACAAAGTTACATCATATCCCTCGCATTAAAAATGTTAATTGTACTCATGATAGATACATAAATCAAAAGGGACTTTTTTAAGTGACCTCTGTGACCACTAACAAGCAGAAAGAGAAAACACAAGAAACATAATTGTCTTAGTTTCCGAGGGAACAACAACCTGCATCGTGTTTGACACTCTAATTAAAGGTTCATTATAGAAGATTATAAAGTGAGTCTCATTATAGAGAGTCATTACTTTAATTGCTCATGTCTGTGCGGGGCGTTATATGACAACAGGATCTTTTGTTGATTATCTGAACAGAAGTCTGAGGATCTGTTTGTCATAGACACAACCTTGAGATCCTTTAAGGATTTCAAGAGTTAATCAAATGGCTAATAGTAAAATGAATACCTTCAACTTGATATTTTAGCTCCTCTTTAGCTAAAATCTTTGAAACAACCAAACAAACAGGGTGGCCAATAATTGCGAACATCCTGCAACAGTCAAAAGATTGATGTCTGAAGGAAAATGATGCACATTCAACAGTAAATGCAAAACCAGAAAAAATACAACAACAGAGACGTCTGCAAGTAAAAAACTGTGACTGCAAAAGCAACAAAAAAAAGTTTTGTTTTGGGTAAAATAGGTGATGCTTAAAAGATGCAGTCAATTAGGTTTGATTATTATTCTAATAGATTTTTCTGGAGTTTGGTGATAGGATCGAGGTTTGATTTATCTACATTTACCCAGACCGCAGCACATTATGTCATACATGGCAAAATGAGTGAACAATACATTATTTGAGAAAAAATATGTTTTATTCGACATGAAAGATCAATAGATTTAGTTTTGATGTGTCCTATGTGTGGTTTTCAATGAGTTTATGATCTATGGTGTCTTTATTCATATATCACCAAACCACAACAAATGTTATCTGAAAACTCTTTACAAACAGAGCAGGTCTAGACTGTACTCTATGTTCTATTATTAACAAAGACCCAACATCAAGACAGGATAAGATCCAGTCCCATTTTACAGACAGGACTCAGTCTGATCTCATCTTAATCCACCATGAGCACTTTGCAGCATTTAGCAAGTTACAGTGACAAGGACAAACTTCCTTTAACAGGAAGAAACCTTCCAGCAGGACCAGACTCATGTTAGACACACATCTGTTGAGACCGTGTTGGAAAGAGGGATAGAGGAAGATGAGAGATGATTTGCACTACCAGGCAAAAGTTTGGACACACCTTCTAATTCAATGATTTTATTTATTTTAATTATTTTCGACATTGTAGATTAATACTGAAGACATAGAAACTTTGAAATAATCTGGTTTTGCCATAATATGGATTACAACAGTAGTCAAATAGGGCTATCCATTAAGTACTAACCCTACCTCTGAACAACACAACTGATGGTCTCAAACACATTAAGAAGGCAAGTCATTCTACAAATGAACTCTTGACAAGGCTCATGTTAATTAGAAACCATTCCAGGAGACCACTTCATGAAGCAGACTGAGAGAATACCAATAGTGTGCAAAGCTGTCATGAAGGAAAAAGGGGGCTACTTTACAGAATCTAAAATATAAAACATATTCTGCTTTCTTTAACACTTTTTTGTTCATTAAATAATTCCATATATTCCTTTCATAGTTTTAATATATTTGGTATTAATCTACAGTGTTTCAAATAATTAACATAAATATAAACCCTTGAATGAGAAGGTGTTTCCAAACGTTTGACTGGTAGTGTAGGTGAGACGGATAGTAGTAGTTGTAACAGCTGGAGTCTGGCACATCCACAGTAGCAGGCCGTCTTGGCAGAGATCCAGAGGAACCTATGAGACAAGGGAGCTCAGGGACTCCAGAAAGGTCCAAGGCTAGTGACTTTAATGGGACAGGAAGAGTTAAAGTAAGAGTGGAGAGAGAGTGGAAGACAGGATCCCAGTGTGCCAGTTCCCCCCTGCAGTCTAAGCCTATTGCAGCATAACTAAGAGCTTGTCCAAGCCTGAGCCAGCTGTAACTATAAGCTTTATCAAAAAGGAAAGTTTGAAGCCTACTCTTAAAAGTAGAGAGGGTGTCTGCCTCCAAAACTCAAAGACTGGTAGATGATTCCAAAGGAGAGGTGTCTACCTCCCATACTATTTTTAGAGACTTTAGGTACAACGAGCAGGCCTGCATGAGCGTAGTGTTCTAGAGGGGTAATAGGGCACAATGAGCTCTTTAAGATACAGAGGCATCTGTCTCCAGCGAACACCTTACATGTGGTTTTATCCTCATTTAGTGATAACTCATCATGTATATTGCGCAAAAGGTTGTTCCAAATTGCATCTGCAAAACTTTATTTTGAAGGAACAAAAGGTTGTTCTAAATTGCATATGCAAATGACTTTTATTTTGAAGGAACAAAAACAGGATGCACAGAGGCACACTTGCACACCGCTCAGTCAGTGATGCAGCCGATCGGAGGAGACGTTTCTATTCCCCTCACCATCATCCTATTCCCTTCCCATCCTTTTCCATAGTTTTTAGTGCGTCCATAAGATTGTGAGTAGTTTTAATCATAGTTTAGTCATCAGTTTGCATTAGTAGTTCATGATCATCATTTATGTTCATATATTGTGTTGTCTAGATAAAGTTTTAGTTAGTTTATTGGTGCCACTAAGTCTGACATACAGCATGAGCATGCAGGGTCCACTTAGGGACCGACAACATTTTCTTGTGTTCTATGTCTGAGTGTGTATGAGTGAGACAGAGGTAGTGGCTGTCATTATGGTAATTTGTTGATTGACCCTAGATAGTTGGAGTGTAGTTTAGCTTTGTTCATTGTTTTTCATAGTTTATAATCATATAGAGTTTCTAATTAAGTTGTTATTATTTGTGCAGACTTCATGTTTATATATATTTGTATTATTTCCTTCAGAAACCACACACCTTCACCTTCATATTCAAATACAAATGAAAGATCAATGTCAAAGAAAATAAAAGGAGTGGAAATCAAAGAGAGTGTGTCACCATTGAATATGTTGCCATCCACGACATCCATGTTCTGACCGGACAAACTGTGATGATTGCAACCTTACAGTTAAAATCACCAGCAAAGAGTTCATCTCCCTGAGGTCTGAAGTGTGGCATCTAGTACACCACGCCTCTTTTACATATATCAAACCCTGTTTTTCACTAAATCAACTTAGTTTTGTACTGTTTTCAGTAACTCTCTCATGTTCTCCCCGGAACATAACTACCACTTCTCTACCAAAGTATGTCTCATTTGAGCAAGTAACTTTGTTAGTCACAGGGTTCTGTTATCAGGGCTTACCCTATTTTGGACTGAGGGGGATGATGAAATCTACCCCTTACTTATCTACATGGCTTCGCCTTGCTGTAGTATCTTTGTACCTTAAATAAGATACACGTATTGCCTAATATTCATAGATTTTTTTCCACCAAAGCACTAAGACATACTCACTGCACATGGAAAGATAAAGATGATTTGATTCTTATTTTATCTTGATTTTAAAAATCAGATATTGGCAAGAAGTCTGAAAGAGACCTGTTCGTATTATTCCAGGCTAGAAACCACCCCCAGAAAACGTCTGTTATAAGCCACACCCACTTCTGCTTTTCTATCTGAACCATAGACTGTAAAAAATATGGACGTAGTATCCGTGACGTCACCCATCTGTTCCTGAGAGCTGTTTTGAAGCAAATCGACGGCAGCAGCCATATTGGTAATGCGAACTCAACTAGGCAGAGTGTGACGTAGTGTGAGTCTCTTAGCCAATGGCTGTGTGTTCCCGACCGGGAGTCACGTCAGTCATGTCCTTATTTGGGCAAAACTCATAATCTTAATATCTTCTTAACCGTCATGTTAGAAAAAAATTCCCCCCCCCGTACAGTGTCTGCCATTAGAGAGATTAGCGTTGTAGGGCCAAGCCGTTTTTTTGAACCAGGCTGTAAACATGTTTATTAATGCTGCAAAGATCGTCTTTTTCCCATTCATATCAATGTGGTTTCCGGTGTTTCTGCAGCCAGCCTCAAGCGGATTTTCGATGTATTGCAGTTTATATCACTTCCGCATTGGCTTCATCGTTTGAGACCGGAGGTTGCCGCTTGATCTGAACACAGATAATGATAATGACATCTCTGCACACCTCTACTAATCTGTTATATAATAAATAAAAAATACATTTTTAGAAAAGACTTTATTTCAAGGGAATGACAAACCATGTGCTGCATTAAACACCACCAGCATAAATAGAAATGATAATCTTTCACAAATAAAACTTTAAATGAATCTGTTTGACTTCACCTTTTCAGCTTTTATAGTACTTTTATCAAACCAAACTCTTACACAGCAAGGAAGCATTTAAACACATGATTTAAATTGATGCTTTGAACGTCTACAGGAGTAAACAGACAGATATTCAGTCACAGAAATCACAGAAATCACAGACAACAGCAAATCTGTATCCTAGCTGACATTATAGTGTATTGAATATTTTGTTGTTACACTGAAGTTATAACTGCCAAAATGTTACAGACCTCATGGACATCGTGCACAAAACAACATGAAACTAAAATACAGCACAGACTCATGAAAAGCATCACAAAGTAACCCTAGACTTTACTGTAGTAGATGTGACGGGTAACCAGTTGGTTCACTTTGTACTATAGCTTCGACTTTCCTCTCTACAACCATATACGGTATATTCATACTATACCATCAAAACTCCTCTGTACAATGACAACATTATATACTAGTATATACATACTGCTCCAGACCATACTGTACAGTTTTACTATTCCACATATCCTGCCCTGTTTTTTACTGCTGCACTCCTGCTGCCACTTTACCTTACAATGCATCGTCATTGTCTATTTTATACCTCATACCACAGCGTACATCACCCTGAGGTAAACTCTTTGCTATTATTCACATCATATCATGTCACTTTATCTAATAAGTGCCACTTCAACCTGTCACTGCATAACATATCCTAACTGCCCTGTTTAATTCTTTAATTACTGATAGCTTTATATAATAGTAGTATATACCTTTATTTGAACTTAATTCAATTTTTTTTTTAGTTTCATTTTGTTTTCGTATTTATTTATTTAGTTGTCATTGTAATTTATTTATTTTTTATATTATTTTATTATTTTATTTAAATTTTGATTTAATTTATTGATTCAATCTATTTTATTTTATTTTCCTTTCTTTTCTTTTCTTTTTAATTTGACTTTAAACAATGAACAGGACTCTCCATCCGCAGCCAACTTGTGTTTTTTAAGGTGCCAGTGGGGTTGCACGAGCACAACATATAGAAAATGAAAGATAAACAGTTGTACACTGTAATTACTTTAGTGAGTGAACAACATTTTTCACCTATAGCTTCCTCGGGTGCTGGGAAAACCTGAAGAAGCTGCACGGGAAACATGTTTCCAAGTCTTAGGGTTAAACTTTAGTTGTGCAAACATTTCACACTCAAGACTTATTTATAATCTTCCTGTGAAATACACCTCAGAATCACAGCGATGGCTTCACCCTTTTGAAGTGGAAAATATTGACCAAACACTTGTTTATTTCCTGGGACTGCAGCCCGTAGATGATGGGGTTCAGACTGCCGGGGACGACGTTGAAGAGTATGGCTGAAATCTTCCTGTACTCTGAGTACTCTGGGAAACGATGAAGCATGATGAGGATCATCCCGCTGATCAGCATGATCATGTACAGGCACAGGTGAGTGCTGCAGGTTCTTAGTGCTTTGCTGTTCAGCGACCTGCTTTTACTGGTCACACAGGCTGCTGTGATTTTACAGTATGTGAGGATGATACTACTGATAGACGCAGAGAGCAAAATCACCGTGAATATGAGGCCGTAGGCATTATTGATGAACACATTTTCACAGGACAGCTTGAACAAGGAGGGGTTATCACAGTAAGGATTCATGATCAGAGTCCGACACCGGTTCAGCCTTATGGTCAGACCGAGCAAAATAGCCACTAAAACAAAGGCAGACCCCCAGGCATACACCGTCAGCTTTATCACCATCCTGTCAGTCATTACGTTGGTGTAGCGCAGGGGGTCACAGATGGCCACGTATCTGTCAAAGGCCATGATCATGAGCACGGTGTGAGCGTTGGTGCCGAACATGTGTGTGGTAAAAGCTTGCATCAGACACTCGTAGTAATGAATGAGGCGCTCAGAGGGAGGCACCAGGATGTCTGCAAGCACCCGGGGAACCAGGAGAGAGTTTCCCATGATATCATTAATGGATAGGTTGCAGAAAAGAAGGTACATCGGCTGGTGGAGGCTTCTCTCCGTCCATATCAACACCACGATGCCCACGTTGGCTGATAAAATGAACACATAGGTCAAAAGCAGGAAGAAGAAGACAGGGTACTTGCTTGTCTTTGTGATCTTTAACCCCTCCATCTGAAGAATGAGGCTATTGTATGTATAGTTCTCCATCTGGGTTTGTCTCGAGGAAACAGACCCAGACAAATTCCCAGTATGTTCTGGTTAAACTCTTAACAGTGAAAAAGAAAAACAGCATTCAATGAAAACTGAAATCACTGTTTTGTTTCTGGTTTAGATAAGGTATCCACAGTAAGGCATCCTCCTAAACTAACAGTAACAAAAAGCATCTGAAGATTGAGATCAGTAAAACCCTAGAGAGAGACCTAAAGCATCAGGCTCCTCTCCCCTCTTCTCTCCAGAATTGAATCTTGTTCCTCAGTTTTATTGACCTCATCGTCCTCAAGAGTAGCCTCAGACAACATGATGTAATGTTCATGAGGTTAACAGAGCTGTCAACAACCTCATCAGGTGTAAATCTAAAAAATACAGTGTGTTATTTTATTAAAAGGAACCCCGACTGTGGGCACTAATAGGCATAAATCCACTTTAATGTTTGTCTCATACTAGATTGCTTTGTTAAATAGACATGAATAATTGTAATTTCTTTAAAGAGCAAAATTTATAACACATATTCTAACCTACGAGCACAGCCATTGTTTTACTAGCGCCATGCATGCTGGGTTGATGACATGTAATGGTTGCGCCTTGCCGAGCCTCTGGTTTTCACCGTGTTTACTCGTTGGCTTTTAGGAGCGTGAAAACCATAATAATGCCACACTGTGCTGCGTTTGGGTGTAATTTCCAGTCGAAGGGAAACAAGGGGACTGATGTAAGTCTACACAGCTTTCCAAGAGACAAAAAGAGAAGAAAGGAGTGGGAAATTGCTTGTGGACGTACACAACTGCCGAAGGACCGGCGGCTATGTTCTCGCCACTTCACTCCAGATGCATTTGATGCATTTAGCCGGCCCATGCTGGGGAAAGAGCTCACAGGTGCTGCTAGTTATAAACGGAGACTGAAGCCAAATGCTGTGCCGTCAGTTTTCGTTCATAAACAGACAAAATGCCCACGGGAAAAGAGTGAAGTCCGCTCGAGGAAACGCCATAGGCAGGAGAAGTTAGATGTGCTCCTGCAGGGATGTCAACAACCCGCTCCTGCAGATGTAGCCTCTGATGGCGAACCATCGGGCATGACCACGACCACTACCACGATCACTACCACCATCACTACCACGATCACGGAGGAAGATGATGACAAGTCCCCCGATCAGTCAACACAGCTGTCCGTCAGTGTACAGTGTTCTCCAAATAAGAGTGATGTTGATCAGACAAAAAACCACACATCTGATGCAGCAGTACAGTGGCCAGCTGATGCGCACCAACTTATTACTCAAGACCATGTTTATGCTGCTCATTGTGAAAATGAGCTGAAAAAACAGTGTCAGGAGGACAGTCAGTCTCTGGATCTTTTCCTCTCAGATAATGACTTTTTCAGCGAGGGCAGTCAGCCACTGTACAGACAGTCTGATCGGAAATATAACATAAGTTCATCAGAGCCTTCACAGAGCACCCAGGAATCACATGCTTCAGCTGACAAGCATGAAGAAAACAGACTGTTGCAACCAAATGACGTCACCACCCAAACATCATTGCGACGCAAAGAACAATGGCGGCCTACGAGTGAAAATATGTTTTCCAGTTTTATACAAACTAAGATATTTTGAGAGATTTTATTATCATTTTTATATAGCTGATAAAAACATTTATCATATAGGAAAATAAGTTTTGGTAGCCGGGGTTCCTTTTAACCTAGTCATGTTCGTTTACTTCATAACTTTATTATGTTACATTTTTTATTCAATACACCTCATAATGAATTACCTTTTTGGAAATCAAAAAATACCATATTGAACTGAATACTACGGACTATTGGCCCTTATTAATGAAACATACGTACGACCGAAAACAGGGTGTACGACCATTTCCACGCAAAGGTCGGCATTTATCAATTTGAACGTGGGCTGAGGATATGCTCAGATCCCACACCATGGGTGCATCTCAAAGCTCTAAACTGCAGTCTCCTCGCTCCTCGGCCGAACCGGAAGTACTTACTGACGCGCCATTTTAACTTGCGTCCCAAAGCTCTAAACGCTGCTGGAGGAGAGAGGAGCGAGGAGCGAGGAGACTGATCCGAGGAGGGATAATCGAGGAAACACGAGAGCAGACTTTGCGGAAGTCTTTTCTCTGACAGACACGCCCCCTTATCGAATATCACTCACCGATTGGACGCTGCAGCGGCTCGGACTTAACCGAAACTTAACATCAGCTGAGTTTAATAACAGAGAAAAAACAGACCTTAAAACAGTCACTAAGGGTGCCCTGAAACAGATCATAAACATCCGTCGGTTTCTAAACAGTCTGTTTGTGAGGAGCTGAGATTGAAAAGTGTTTGACATGAATTTTAAAAACAAAATACTGATCGCAAAATCATAAATTCAATATAACAGAGGGTGGATTATGTTATATCTGATTGTTTTTGTCAGATTCACTGTCTAATGAAATAGAGTAATAGAGTCTAACATCATTGATAGAATATATATCAATGATCAGTTATTCCTCCTGTTAGTTTCCCCATTTGTTCTCGTTTTCTTCATGAAGGGAAGTCTGACAGTAAAGTTTGTCTGTTAGTAAAAACACTTTTTATATTTCCTGTCAGGTTAATAAAGTTTCATACGAGGCTGATCATTAATGAGCACAGGGTTTGAAAAGAGTTGCATGGTTCTATTTTCCCTTAAAGTAATAAATAATTTAATAATGAGGCATTTTACCGGTGAATCGATCCGCGATGCTTTAGGACAGAATAAACAGAGACCAGATTCTCTTCATGTGGAGGTGTGTGTTAAACATGTAAACACAGAGACAGAGCTCTGTTACTGTTTATATTTATCAGAGTTATTACAGTGAACATGTGTGCAGACACAAACAGCTGTTAAAGCCGTCATCACAAACCGACGTCGCTTCACGTGACGCTCCGGAGGAGAGGACGTCTCATTTCTCTAAATACAAATCTCCTCTCTCCTCTCTCCTCTGGTTTCATTGCCTCGCATCTCTGGTGGGCGGGACTAAGACGCGAGGAAGAGATGCGAGGAAGAGACGCGAGGATGGACGTTTAGAACTTTGAGACGCACCCCAGGTCTAAGTCCGTGTATGCAAGTTTTCATCTCAGTATGGAGCGCGATGCAGCAAAGTAAATCTGTCTGTGGCGGAGAAGTAGAATGTATAGTACAGTGCATTTTAAGACAGGCACACAGAGGTTCAAATATTAATATTAAGATTGTTAAATTAGATATGACACCTAAAATGTGTTTTATGTTTCGCTCTCTATCGAGCCCTGCAAAATGACTATGAGCAGCGCGAGCTGTCAGCTGATTTCTTCCTATAACAAATGTATGTTTTCTTTATTCATCCATCCATCAACACTATCATTAAAAGATTCAGAGGATCTGGAGACACTTCTATATAAAAGGGACAAGGACCAAACCAAGACTGGATGGACCTGATCTTCAGGCCCTCAGGCAGCAGTGCATTAAAAACAGACATGACTCTGTAGCTGATATCACTGCATTAAAAACAGACATGACTCGGTAGTGGAAATCACTGCCTTAAATACAGACATGACTCTGTAGTGGAAATCACTGCTTGGGCTCAGAATCACTGAACACAATTTGTGACTGCATCCACAAATGCATGTTAAAACTGAACCATGCAAGATCAGCTTGTCTGGGCTTGAGCCTGTTTTAGATGGACTGAGGTGAAGGGGAAAACTTTCCTGGGGTCTGATGAATAGAATTTGACATTTTTTTTGTAAATCATGGACACTGAGTACATAAGGAGGAACCACCTGGCTCGTCATTAGCACACAGTTCAAAGTCAGCATCCCCAATGGTGGGGATGTTCCAATGACATAGCTTACACATCAAGGAAGGCACCATTGATGCTGAACAAAAGCCACATTCTGCATGTATTACAACAGTATGTCTCTGTAGTAGAAGAGTCAAGGTGCTAAACAAGCCTGCCTGCAGCCCCCCATTGAAAATATGTGGAGCATCATGTTAAAACAATATGACAAAGTAAACCCTGAACTGTGAAGGGTGTTAAAAGAAGAGGTGATGCAACACAGTGATAAACATGTTGCTGGCAGAAATTTAAATTGAGCATATATTTTTCATAAAACAATAAAAGGTTTCAGTTTGATATGTTGCATTTGCACTATTTCCAGTTAGATACAGACTCTAAATAATTTGCAAACCATCAAAATGTGTTTTATCAGCATTTTCTACAACGTCCTCGCTCTTTTGGAGTTGCAGTTGTACGTGCAGACACTAAATGAAATCTATAAACAGATTAATAATGTTCCCCCTCTCTGTAAAAAGTCCTGATTCAAATTGTGCTTTGATGTATGATAACAAAATGTTGCTTTCAAGTATCAGCTCATTTGGCCTCACTATAATACACAAAATGTTGGATAGCGTTTTTTTTTTTTTCATGTTTTCACATTTCTTACAAAAAGTAAACACACAACGTTGGAGTAGGGTATCTAGTAAGCATTTAATGTCATTTTTATGAATCGATTAACACAAATATATAGCAAAAACTGTATTATGACTGTAAAACCTTCTTGGACATGATCCACTTTAGGAGGAACTTCCTTATCTCTTTGGACTGTAGGCCGTAGATGATGGGGTTGAGGCTGCCTGGGATGATGTGAAACAGGATGGTGCAGAGTTTTCTGTAGAAAGAGTACTGAGGGAAGCGATGCAGAGTGATGATAGATATCCCATTGAACACTATGATCAAGTACACAAACAGGTGAGTGCTGCAGGTCTTCAGGGCTTTACTGTTCAGGGACTTGCTCTTACTCGTCAGACAGACGACTGTGATCTTTGTGTAGGTGAGAACGATGCTGCCTATAGAGGAGGTGAGCAGGACGACGGTGAACGTGAGGCCGTACGCGTTATTAATGACAACACTGTCACAGGAAAGCTTGAACAAGGAGGCGTTATCACAGTAAGGATTCATGATCATAGTCCTGCATCGGTTCAGCCGTATGGTCAGACCCAGCAAAATAGCCACTAAAACAAAGGCAGACCCCCAAGCAAACACCGTCAGCTTAATCACCATCCTGTTAGTCATTATAGAGGCGTAATGCATGGGCTTACAGATGGCCACATATCTGTCAAAGGCCATGATCATGAGCACGGTGTGACTCGTGGTGCCAAACATGTGTGTTGTGAAAGCTTGCACAATACATTCATAGTAGCTGATGCTGTGCTCAGAGGGAGGCCGCAGCATGTTCATCATCACCCTGGGCAACATGATAGAGTTTCCAAGGATGTCATTGAAGGGCAGGTTGCAGAAAAGAAGGTACATAGGCTGGTGGAGGTTTGTATCAATGAAAACAAGGAAAGCAATGCCTAAATTTACAATCAAGATAAAGAGGTAGGAGAAAAAGAAGAAGAGAAAGACAGGGTAGACAGACTCCTTCGGGACACTCAACCCCTCCAGCTGAAGTGTGAGGCTGTTGTAGGTGTAGTTTTCCATCAACCTGGAACACAACACAACAACTGTAAAGCCTCAGATGTTATCATGACTTCATTAAACCTTTGAACAAGAGATTGAGTAAGAATCTGCACAATACAGAAACATTCAAACTGAAAGAACAAACACTGACATTAGGTACAGGTATCACTGGGAAATCCAAGCATATTAATGCCATAATGAATTGATAATGACAGCTGTCCCTGAAATCTAGAGAATTATAAAGCACAGCACATTGTTCATGTAAAGCATATTTATCGTATAGCTTTTCTGGCATCAAGCATGGTGAGAAAACTGAAAAATCCAACAGTGCCTTGTAGATCTGCCATACCCACATTGAACGTCCTCCGTCAGCCTGCTCGTATGTCTCTCTGCTCACTGCTAATCGCCAGCTCAAGACAAGACCTCCTCTGTTTAAGGGTGTTGACAGACATGATTGTAACTTCTGGGAATCAGTCAACTTTAGCTCAGAGGAAGTGTGATGCAACATCAAGAAGTCAACAAGGTCGACACAACTTCAAGCAGCTGAAAGAAAAAAACAAATTTTGTCATGGGATTTGAAAAGTCTTTACCATTTACCCCCAATCACAGCATTCATTTTTCCTCAAAGTGATTGGTTTGAATCTTCTGAAATCAAAGCTCAGAAGAGTTAAGGATGGTTCTAAGTGATATCTCTATACAAGAGGGACAAGGACCAAATCCTGATCTTCAGACCATCAGGCAGCGCTGCATTAAAAACAGACATGACTCTATAGTGGAAATCACTGCATTAAAACAGACATGACTCTGTAGTGAGATCACTGCATTAAAAACAGACATGACTGCAGTGGAAGTCACTACATTAAAAACAGACATGACACTGTAGTTGTAGTTACTGCATTAAAAACAGACATGACTGCACTAGAAGTCACTGCATTAAAAACAGACACAACACTGTAGTTGTAGTTACTGCATTAAAAACAGACATGACACTGTAGTTGTAGTTACTGCATTAAAAACAGACATGACTGCACTAGAAGTCACTGCATTAAAAACAGACACAACACTGTAGTTGTAGTCACTGCATTAAAACAATTGGGCTCTGTAAGATAAGATAAGATAAGATAAGATAAGATAAGATAAGATACTCCTTTATTCGTCCCACTACGGGGAAATTCATGGAGTTACAGCAGCAAACAAGAAGGTGTACAGTATAAGAATATATAGAGAAAAAAATGTCCATCAGAGACGACAGCTTGGCCATAATTCTCCTGTCAGCCACCACCTCCACAGGGTCCAGGACTGAGCTGGCCTTCTTCACCAGTTAGTTCAGTCTTGCTCTCCTGTATCCTGTTCGCTCACAGCAGATGAAATCCTTCCAATGCGGCGTTCATGTCCAGTGTTAGCTCTGTTAACATGATGCTATTCTGCCAGTATTCCCTCTGGTGCTGGGTTAGCTCGTCCACCGTATCTTCATCGTAGATAGATCTTACATTCCCCATAATGGTGGGTGGAAGGGCAGGTCAATGTCGTCTTTTTTAGCTTGCACCTCAGTATGTCATCCATGCCTCCTTCTCCTCAGCTTGCAGGGAAAATCGGGCCTAGCATTGTTTAGCAACGACATGCTACGGGATGCTAACAGCTGATGGTTAATGGAAATCACTGCATGGGCTCAAAATCACCTCGTAAAATCATTGTCTGTGAACACATTTCATCACTGTATCCACAAATGCAATTTAAAACTGATTTGTGTAAAGAGGAAACCATATATAAACTTGATCCAGAAACACTGAAGACTTATCTGGACCTGAGCCAATTTAAGATGAACTGAGGGGAAGTGGAAAATGTCCTGTGGTCTGACAAATCAAAAGTCGACAGTCTTTTTGGAAATCATGGACATCCTGGCCATCCGTCACAATCTGCCAGTAGTTTTTATGAAGAACACTGTTTACAACAATGTAACTTTGTGAATTTGTAGTTTTCTTACTGCGATTACGGCACATCAGTGATCTCATAGCAATGCTGCATTATAATCAGTGCAGTGCATTAGAGAATGTGCTGCTCTAACTGCCAAAGACGAAGTTAAATTTTTGCTGGAGAAATGCTACAGTAGGAAGGGAAAGGTGTCCCTGCCAACTCTTTTGTCTAGATATTAAATTACAATAGATGTATCTGTAGACACATGTTTAACCAGCAGAGGGATCATCTTTATAAGACAGCTGTTAACGTATGTCTCAGTTAAAGGTCCAATATAATGATATTTTCACTGTTTACATAATGTCCTAGTTGTATTTTTAAGCAAGGTATTGAATTGATTTGCAAAAACATCACAAATCCAGCCTCTGATGAGGATCTGAAGCCTCTCAGCTTGTAATCTTGTTATCCATGCATTGATTTGAGTGGGTGGGGATGCTACGATAATGAGACGCTGTGCTGATTGGCTGCCCAAATGTTGTCAAAGCAGAGAGGGTGCAGACCAGTGCAGATGGATGCAGAGGTGGAAAAACACCAAAACAAACCGGGCAAGAAAAAGCAACAGCAGAACCAAGCCAAATGTTTTGTGTAACTGAGACCTTTTTGAGACTCAAGGCTCCAGTACAGTCCATGAACTTCACTCAGTTACACAGAAAAACAACAATGTGAACCTAATTTTATGTTTTATTTTGAAGTAGAAGTGTGAATATCTTCCTTAGTGTTTACAAATTTTTAATTTCAGGGTCTGGTGGTAAAACCTCTCCAAGTTCAGTTCACGGTGGGGGTTTAACAGTGTGTGTAACTCACATTTACAATTTAAGATAGAGACAATAGAGGAGCACATGTGCAAATAACAAAAATAATCAGTAAGAGGCAGCAACAGCCCAACGCGGACGTCTATCGCACCACAAAACTAAACAAAAAGAGTCGTCAATGTACTGAAACAATGCTGCGTGTTAAAAACATCACATGATCCTTTCCTCCTCTGACTCTTGCAAAGTTAGACGCAGGAGTTGTTACCTGTTATATCCAACACCCATGATGATGGAGCCTCAGACGTGAAACTTTTACTTCCAATGAGATTAACGTTAACTAAGTTAGTAGTATGGGAAGTAGAGCCTTCAGTTATCAGACCCCTCTCCTATGGAATCCAGTCAGGGTCAGAGTCCTATTTACTTTTAAGAGTAGGCTTAAAACTTTCCTTTTTGATAAAGCTTATAGTTAGAGCTGGATCAGGCTTGGACCAGCTCTAAGGCCTTAGTTATGCTGCTATAGGATTAGACTGACACACTGGGATCCTGTCTTCCCCCCCCCCCCTCTCCTCTGTCTGCCAGTCACTTACTTTAACTCTTCATGTCCCTTTAAAGTTACTAACCATAGACCTTTCTGGAGTCCCTGAGCTCCCTTGTCTCGTAGGTTCCTCTGGATCTCTGCTGCTGTGGACGTGCCAGACTCCAGCTGCTACAACCACTACTGTCCGTCTCACCACTATCATCTCTCTCTCTCTTCATCTCCCTCTATCCCTCGCTCCAACTTGGTCTCAGCAGATGTGTGTCTAACATGAGTGTGGTCCTGCTGGAGGTTTCTGCCTGTTAAAGGAAGTTTGTCCTTGCCGCTGTAACTTGCTAAATGCTGCAAAGTGCTCTGCTCATGGTGGATTAAGATGAGATCAGACTGAGTCCTGTCTGTAAGATGGGACTGGATCTTATCCTGTCTCAATGTTGGGTCTCTGTTAATAATATAACATAAAATAAAGTTTAGACCTGCTCTGTTTTTAAGGAGTCTTCAGATGACATTTGTTGTATTTTGGCGCTCTCTAAATAAACATTGATTCATAAGGTAGTTGTCAGGTAGCGTTAGTTAGCTTAGTGAGAAAGTTTACAACATTCAAGAGCAGTGAAGCAATTCTCCACTTCAGAAATCAAGTGATGAGGACTGATGGCCAAATTCCATTAGATCCCTGTCCGGTCCATCTCTGATCCATTACGGCACTGGATCTGATTGGTTTCTATTCTAGTCAATCTGTTAACTCCCACTGGATCCACTCCTTTGCGTTCCAGCTGCATCTCTGATCTGGCAGGTCGGAACGCATCGGATCAGATACACAAGACTTTTATTTTTATTTATTTATTTATTTATTTATTTATTATTATTATTATTATTTTTATTTTTTTTTTACTCTTGTCTGCATATATATTTCTGGTTTGTGTCATGTTTGTCACAAACTGTCAAATATTAATGCAATTTATTCTTGCAGCAAAAGAAAAGAAAGAAAACATTTTTCTTCTGTGCTTGTGACTGTGTGCATGCAACCATCACCATCCCTCTTAGAACTCTGGCCTATCTTTTATTGACAGCTAATATCATGTTCTGTAAAAGAGGGCGTGCACACCTAGGTTTACCAAAAAAAAATAAGAGAAAGTAAAAGAAAGATTACATAAGGATATACAAAGCGGCAGGGAAAGAGAAGGGGAGAGAGACCTAAGATACTTAGATGGAGAGGGATCATCTCACCATGACGCCAAAAAAAACTCTGTGCGGTGATACTAATGATTAAGCAACCCTTAGTGACCACAATCATTACTGAAGCTTGGGTCGCAGAGGGTTGCCACCGTGCTGTGTTCTATTTGTGTAACAAGACCACCACTGGTGGAGACTTTTATTTTTGCCGGATGCCGGAGCATGACACATCGATTCTGCACAGCGCAGATGGAGCTTGACAGGAAGTCAGGCACCAAAATAAAATGAATTAATTTTAATTTTCATAATAAAACACTCTGTGTTATCGTTATATCGTTTTTAACTTAAACATGGCAACAAAATGTCATTTTGAGCGGAGGCAGGCTTGGAGTCATCAAGTCAGAGGTTTTCAGAGGACCATAAAGACAACATAGATGAGGAGAGGAGGAGGAGAATCCTTGATTTAGTGATTACTGAGGGAAAACCTCGGTCACATGACTCCTGCTGTCTGGCAGTCCTGCTCCGAAAACGCAACTAGTAGGTGTTGACGGACACGAGAGCATGGAGCCAGACTGCAGCGGATCGGAGATGTACACAGATCTGGTGGATGTCCCGTGTAAATATGAAGGTCGGCAAACATTCCCTAATCCTGCCGTTCAGCAAGCTTTGTAGAAAAGTGTTTATGTACAAATTTCATCTGATTGGACTCTGTGACAAAACCTGTGCTATGATGCTAGCATTAGCAATCAGCAGGACAACCAGGCCACATTATTAAACAGTTTTTCCAGCCTTAACTTGGTGAAGTTTGCAGTTATCACAACATCTACAGCACTTTCTATCACTGAGGTGTAAGACCTAACTGTGTGGTTTGGAGTGATGGCTCTGTGACATGTTTTAAAGATTAAATCTGAGAAACAAGACACTGAGCTGACAGCATTAAGCCAAGCATGACAGAAATGTTTCTCAAGCTAAGAATGATGTGAGGAGGAGAAGGGATGTCTTGAATTGTTTTCATGTTTCAGTTTAACATCATTGCTCTTCTGTTTGATGTGACACAGTGAGCTTTGTCATTCAGTGTTTGTTTACATCTTCTTTTATTGTTTAATTTGCATTAATTTTATAATCTTGAGGAAATATATACTTATTTTAGGCTTCACAAAGCCAATAAGGATAGATGTTCACAAAAGTAAAGGTTTCTGTTACACTAAATTTTCATACTATCTAACTATCTGCAGAGTGACACAAAGACTTCAGCTCATTTATTGTTTCAGGTTAAGTCGAGCCTTTTGTCTCTTGGAAAAGACATGAACTCAAGGATGTTATTTTGAAAGACACTGTCTTAATTTTGACAATTATTTAAGGAGAGAAATTATTCGGGATTGAGACAAAATGCAGCTCAGTTGCGTGTTAAAGTTGCACCCTTAAAGATCTTCGTGTTCTCCTAAATATAATAACTCAGGAGCACATGTGCACAAGTGTTGATTTTTAAGGCTGATGTTATTCAATGATGGCAACTACAGACAGAGCATTTACTCATATTACGATTTCAATATTTAATACTTATTACTATATTATCATTGAGCAGTTACAGAGAGCAGAGAGAGAGCCTTTAACTCTGAGAAATGACAAGCATAGAATACAGCAGAACACAGCTAGATAGATAAGAAAAATCTTTAGAATAATGTCTTCATAACGTAGGCAAAACTTTTTTAGACACAAACAACTTCAACAAAAATTTGCGGATCTCTTTGGATTGCACACCGTAGATGATGGGGTTGAGGCTGCCTGGGATGATGTGAAACAAAATGCTGGACAGTTTTCTGTAGAAAGAGTACTGAGGGAAGCGGTGCAGAACAATGTATATTATTCCACTGAAAAGCATGACCAAGTACACAACCAGGTGAGTGCTGCAGGTCTTCAGGGCTTTACTGTTCAGGGACTTGCTCTTACTCGTCAGACAGACGACTGTGATCTTTGTGTAGGTGAGAACGATGCTCCCTATAGAGGAGGTGAGCAGGACGACGGTGAACGTGAGGCCGTACACGTTATTAATGACAACACTGTCACAGGAAAGCTTGAACAAGGAGGCGTTATCACAGTAAGGATTCATGATCATAGTCCTGCATCGGTTCAGCCGTATGGTCAGACCCAGCAAAATAGCCACTAAAACAAAGGCAGACCCCCAAGCATACACCGTCAGCTTAATCACCATCCTGTTAGTCATTATAGAGGCGTAATGCATGGGGTTACAGATGGCCACATATCTATCAAAGGCCATGATCATGAGCACGGTGTGACTCGTGGTGCCAAACATGTGTGTTGTGAAAGCTTGCACAATACATTCATAGTAGCTGATGATGCGTTCAGAGGGAGGCCGCAGCAAATCCACCAGCACACGAGGCGTCATAATGGTGTTTCCAAGGATGTCATTGAAGGGCAGGTTGCAGAAAAGAAGGTACATAGGCTGGTGGAGGTTTGTATCAATGAAAACCAGGAAAACAATGCCTAAGTTTACAATCAAGATAAGGAGGTAGGAGAAAAAGAAGAAGACAAAGACAGGGTAGACGGACTCCTTCGGGACACTCAACCCCTCCAGCTGGAGTGTGAGGCTGTTGTAGGTGTAGTTTTCCATCAACCTGGAACACAACACAACAACTGTAATACTGCAAGTGATGTCAGGAATTCTATGTTCAAGGTCAATTTCAAAGATGGTTACAATAAAGCAAACATTCAACTGTTCCCAGATATAAGCAAAGAGACTTCGCTAAGGATATTTGCAAAGAGTTAAGATCAGCATGATGTACCCTGAGCTTCTTTGGATCCAACCCTGAGTCTTCTTCTTGTTCCTCCCAGTTCCCTGCTGCCACCAAACAAATTGTTGATCTTAACTTCCATGTTTTATAGGCAGGATATCAGCTTTAGGGAATTATCATTGCCTTGGATAACCTGATGCAACACTGGGGCCCATTGTGATAGCCATTACAGCTGTCAACATCCTCTACTGGTTGTACCCTCAGAGTTCAGAGGAGAAAAAACAACAGCAATTCAAAAGGAGAGGGTGTCTCAAACCAAGCATGAATTCCAGAAAAGTGCATGAACTTGTTACTTTTGTTCGAAGTTCTACGTTCTGTCTGACCTATGTTGCATATTTGAATATTGCAGACAGTATGTTGAACATACAATTTACACTACACAGATAATTTATGGACATTTCACAATCAGGTGGTCATAGAGCATGCATGGAGTCCGTAGAGACAGAAATATTTGCATTATGTATCTTAGTGTATAAAGTTGGATCTGCATATGTGGTATATGCGCCTGAAACACCATATTTAAGAAGAGTGACATCACTGAGAGTCAAAATGTGTCCAATCTGTATAAACAAGTTCCTTCTAATCATACATACTCACTTAAATGAACATAGGCCACTGAAGGAAATAGCCCTGGAAGCTAGTTAGCGACATGTTACACAGGAAAAAATTCCCCTCCTAAAACAAGAAAAAAAAATATTTCAAGGTACTTTTACCTTGAAAATAAGCAAAAAATTCTGCTAGTAGAAAAAGTGAAGATTTGCTTGGTAAGATCTCCTAAAATAAGAGGTAATATCAAAATTAGCAGGGAAAACTTATTTTAAGCAATATTTTACCAGTATTTTAAAATTGAGTGTCTCAGAATAAGCCAGGAATGCTAACAATTAATATTTCTCACTCAAAAAAAGATCTTTGCACTAATACATTTCATGTCAACTTCTTCCTTTGGGATATATTCACCTTAATTTGAGTTGTATTATAGCGGCACTTCTCTCGGTTTAAGACCATCTTGTACTTGAACTAAAATTACAATGTTTAATTTGAGCATTTTGAGATATAATGTCTTCTCATAGTGAGCTGGATATACTAATATTCAGTCATGTTTTTTTCTAGGATAAGTCAGCTATGCTCAAAAGTAGGTTTTTCATTGTGTGCATGTAGTTTTGAGGATGTATATTTTGATCTGATTTAGAAGAAACAGTGCCTGAAAACTGTAACCCACCCTTAAAAAAGCCATTTTTCTTTCTTTCTTTCTTTTTTTCTTTTATCAGTGGAGCTGTTATCTGATAGATTCTCCAATAAAATGCATTTACTTAAATCAAGTAAAGGGTTTGTCTTAAATCAGGGTTATCCATCTTCTACAAATAAGATCTCAGCTTGAAAATGTATGAAATGTTAAATAAACCTTGTTTCTTCTAAATTACAACTCAAAACAAGATCATTTCAAGATTGTTTGACTTAAGATATTTAAGATGCTTTGTAAAAAAAAATCCCTCTCTTTTGCTCAAATGTTACTTTTTAAGTAAATGTATCTTAAATCAAGTGGGATAAGACAAACTGACTAAAAATTAGACAATTTCACTTGGTAAGATTTTGAGTTTTTGCAGTGTAGCTGAGAAGAAATGAACTACAAAAGCGTATGAAAGGCACTAAATATTCCTTACTTGACTGAATACTGGAGAAAGCCACTTGAGGAGGTTAGTTTCTGGAACCAAACCTATTTGACAGTAAATTTGGCTTTCTGACTAATTTTGTGTGATGTAACATAAAACAAATCAACGCGATAGCGAAAGTAAGCGGTAATACTCTGCTTTTAGAATGTTTAACAGTGGACTTGGGCATTAAAAGCACCATGAAACATGTTCTTCACACAGCAGTTTAGTACAGTAAGTTATGACGGATAAATGTGTCTATACCTTAGCACCTACACACAGTGGGTACGGAAAGTATTCAGACCCCTTAACTTCTTTTTTTTTTATTTTGTTGTGTTACAGCCTTATTCCAAAATTGATTAAATTATTTTTTTCCCTCAACATTCTACACATAATACTCCATAATGACAAAGTGAAAAATTATTTGTAGAATTTTTTGCAAATAATTAAAAATAAAACACTCAAATATCGCATGTTCATAAGTATTCTCACCCCTTACTAAATATTCTGTTGAAGCACCTTTGGAAGGGGTTAGAGCCTCCAGTCTTCTCAGGTATGATGCTACAAGCTTAGCACACCTGGATTTGGGGAGTTTCTCCTATTGCTCTTTGCACATCCTCTCAAGCTTGATGAGGTTGCATGGGGAGCGTCAGTGCACAGCTATTTTCAGGTCTTTCCAGAGATTTTCAATCAGGTTTAAGTCCGGGCTCTGGCTGTGCCACTAAGGACATTCAGAGACTTGTCCTGAAGCCACTCCTTTGTTATTTTGGCTGTGTGCTGAGTATTGTTGTCCTGTTGGAAGGTGAACCTTCGCTGCAGTTTGAGGTCCAGAATGCTCTGGAGCAGGTTTTTCGTCAAGAATCTCTCTGTACTTTGCTGTGTTCATCTTTCCTTCGATCCTGACTAGTCTCCAGGTTCCTGCCGCTGAAAAACATCCCACAGCATGACGCTGCCACCACCATGCTTCACTGGTATCGGCCAGGTGATAAGCGGTGCCTTGTTTCCTCCAGACATTCAGGCCTTATGAACATGCGATATTTGAGTGTTTTAATTTTAATTCATTTGCAAAAATTTCTACAAAACATTTTTCACTTTGTCATTATGGGGTATTGTGTAGATTGATGGGGGGGCATTTTTTTTAATCCATTTTGGAATAAGGCTGTAACATGACACAATGTAGAAAAAGGGAAGGTGTCTGAATATTTTCCGTACCCACTGTATGTCAGGTTAGTTTAATGATCTTGTTCAATGTTACTGTAGCATCTGTTTGAAGGTAGCCACCGTGTTTTTCATGATAGCCTTAGTATCTGTTTTAAGGTACCCCTTAGGATCTGTTCGAGGTAACATTAGGTATCTGTTTTAAGGTACCCATAACTGACAGTTTCAAAGAGCCCTTCAGCTTCTGTTGGGGCCTGTTAAAGCTGCTGTAGGTAGGAATGGTGTAAAAAACGTTGAAGAGGTCATAATACCCATCGGTACTCATCGGTAAGTGAAGTAATTTGAGATTATTGCGAAATCTCTGTGTTTTCCAATGCCTTTGTACAAAGCAATGTTATTATTCCCCTTGTTCCCGTTATGACTGACCAATCACAGCTAACCTACAATCTTCTGTCCTGATTGGTTGAGTGGGGGCCCCACTACATCCCCCTGATTAGCTGGGAAGCCACTATTTCCTCATAGAACGTGCACAACTGTCTTTTGTGGGTAGGGTTATGGGAGCAGAGAGGGGAGGGGTAGTGTTGATCTTCCAAATCTCTCTCCGAACTGATGTTTATATCACGATACCAACGGCAGCTTTAAGAGGCAGCTTTAGGGTTTGTTACAAGTCACTTCTTAGTGTCTGTTTCAAGGTACCAGGTCCCATTAAGCATCTGTTTATAGGTAACCATCAAGCGGCAACCTCCTGTCTAAAAATATGAGTCCTAGAGTGCTAAGTGAGTCCTAAGTGCTAAAAACTACAGTTCATCAAGGATCCAGTTGATTCTGGCGCTGGAAGTACTGGAAACCACATACACACCAATTCAAAAAAGACGATCTTTACTGCCTCCACAATTGGCCTCAAAACAGAGCTTCAGAAACAGATGGGTGACGTCACGGATACTACGTCCATATTTTATACAGTCTATGGTAACCATATGCTTCTGTTTCAAGGCAGCATGGTGCCGTACATACCATCTCTCAAGGTACATTTTGAGGTACCCACTTTTCTACCCGGGTAAAAATGCTTGATGGTACTTTGAAACAGCAACTTAAGGTATATTTCAGGGTAACAGAGCCCCAAAAGTTATTTTCAGAATCATGCAGAATCATGCCTGAGTTGTTCTGCCCTGCAAACAGACGTCTGAGTACTGAGGTCTTATCTGTCCAACCCACAGTTTTACCAGAGGACTTCTCTGAACAGCTGGGAACTGAAGTTCAGTTTAATTGAATTAGTGTCCTGAAGTCCTCTGCGCTCCCAGGTGTCTCAGTGACCAGGTGCTTAACAGAATTAAAGGCTGCCATGAGGCATTCAGGGACCAGTGACAAAGAGCTGGACTCAGTCCACAAAAATGTCTTGGTAGAGAACCATTCATATAAGCTATATCCTCCACAAACTGTTGCATCACAATAACAAGCATACAGTTGTCGGAAACAGTGTCACATGTAGAGTAATTACAACCTGCCTTTGTTTAAAATTAGGCTAAATTCAATCCAGGAAAAGTTGACTCGTGCCGAAAGTGCCAGGGTAGATGATAAATATTGAGCTTCATAGAGGAAAGGTAGCAGGGTCACTCAGAGCTGTGGGAAGTGGCTTTAAGTTGGGGGTGCTGTAGTAAGAGGTGCAATTTTTTTTTCATTTTGCATTTAGGTTACGTATGCAACTGATAGGCTTTAGCGCACATACATTTTATTTTTATTTATCTGGTTTGAATACAAGCTTTCAAGATAACTTTTCATTATAAATTCACATCAATAACGAATATAATACAGGCTACTATAATATGTATCAACTGCCCAACTGGCATCTTCCATACCCCGTTGTACAGCAAAGAGCAGCCAAACCTGGTAAAACAGGCCCAAAAGGCAGTAAAGTGCATTGAACAGAACTCATCCAAATACGTTCAGTTTTTAAGCAGGCACACTCACAGGGCCCAGGCATCGGGTTATTTTAAAATGAACAGTTATTTAAAATTGCTATAATTATTTCTAAAATCTTCCTCAGGCATTACATTTTCAGAAAATAATACAATGAAAAAAAACTGTTTTATTCTGTTAATGAATGTATTTATTTAAACTTATTTATGCATCCAGAAAAAAATGTGTGAGGCCTTTTCCAACCGGGGGAGCTGCAGCACCCTCAGCACTCCTACTTCCCATGGCCATGGGGTCACTGAGATGTACACTTTGTGTAGCTCAGTAAAGTTTTATTGGGGTTGTTAGCTGTTACCAAATTGCAAATGATGCCACTGGAGCAAAGGTCAGGGTTCACCAATATTCACATTGAATTCATCAAAACCTACACAGTAGTTGTTCAATTGAAAACCAGCAGTCAAAGTGTGGCCATGGTCATGATGTGACTCCATGTAGATCCCTGGAGCTTTAGTTACCCTCTCTTGTAAACAGTGTTACCCTCTGAGCTCTGATAAACATCTATTAGCACACCTCTCTCCGCTCCTTTGTGGCTAATTATCATCAGAAACTGTTGATAAATGTTGAGTGAGAAAGCTGCTCACAGTGGACCTCATTAATGGTTGCCTCTGTTGCAGAAACATTAGCACTCATTACCGGCTGCTGTGGCAACCAAACACACAGTGATGAAACTGGTGGACCACCAGGGGGCAGTGTAATCCCCTGAGCTCCAAACATGCAACAGTTTGAAGTTTTACTGCTGTTAAAGCCATAACAAAGTTGAAGTATGTGTATCCCATGTGAGAGTGACGTCTTGTGTTATCTTAGTCAGAATTAACACAAACAGGTACAGAAGCTGTTTGGTAAGCTAGGTTCAATAAATACGTTGAATTAATTTAAACAAATACGCATGCTGTACTTTACAAAAGTAGAAGTTAATAATTCCTAAAAGATTAAATTTCACAAATTGTTCAAGAGACACATCTTACAACAAAACACTTAAATTTACATAACACACACAAATTAAAATAAAGAAAATAGATATTTTTAACACAACCCTTAGCACAATACTTTGTATATTATAAAAATCTACAAAACACGACTGTCAAAGATGTTAAACAAGTTAATATACTTCTTTTTTCGTAAACAAGCGCTGTCAACTGATTATTTTTTTAAAACCTTGTTCAAAAACCAAATTTCAACAGTTTACTGGCATTAGTCACATTTAATCACACGTTTAAAATTCCATTACTTAATGCTTCAAAACCGTTTTAAGTCTATATTAATTATCATCAATCAGTCTTTATTTATATAGCCCTGAATCACATAAAGTGTTATCTGAAGACTCTTTACAAACAGAGCAGGTCTAGACCGTACTCTATGTTCTATTATTAACACAGACCCAACATCAAGGCTGGATAAGATCCAGTCCCATCATACTGACAGGACTCAGTCTGATCTCATCTTAATCCACCATGAGCAGAGCACTTTGCAGCATTTAGCTAGTTACAGTGGCAAGGACAAACTTCCTTTAACAGGCAGAAACCTCCAGCAGAACCAGACTTGAAAGAGATGATAGTGGTGTTTTGATTTGGGAATCAAACAAATGCAATGAAATGTTCTTCATTCATACACTTGATAATTTATTTTGCCACTGAAGCATTTTACCAACCCCATATAACTTCAGAGGAGCAAGAGATTTAGATTGAAAAATAGTTGGTCCAAATTAGGGTAAGAAACTAGGCACCACCTAAGAAAAAAAGAGTTTACTCAGGGACTCAATATTGATAACAAAATAAACTCTTCATTGGAATACTCTTGGTATTACTCTTCAAAAATCACTGTCAAAGAGCTGCATGCAGTAGCAGCAGTAGCAGCAGTAGTAGCTCCCTCTGCTGCACACAAACCAGAATACAGCTCTAACAGACTGTAAGAAGCTCAGCATGATGGGATACCAACACCTGATGTTTTAGATTCCTTTTTCAATGGTAGGCTTAATATAATGATTCATATTTGTTTCAAAAATATTAGCAAAAGGTTCTGTGACATATCTAAGCAATCAAAATCCATCTAAACACCAATGTTCACCTCCTGCCCCACAATATCCAGTCACACTCAACATCACAGTTTAGTTTATGGACTGCTGCTTCAAAGCTTTGAATTTGACATTTTTACTTTTTTTTTTTTTTTTTTTTTTTTTTACAGTTTGAGAGATGTAAGTACTGGATAATGTGTGGTTAGCAGGTTGTTATGGGAAAAAGAATCCCGACAGGGTGGTCAAGACACCGACGTGAAGCGAAGAGGTCTTGACCACCCTGAAGGCATGCGATCAGTTTGACTCTGGTGTTGCTCATGTTAGTGAATGTTAATAACCGCTGTCAAGGGGTTGTCAAGGGGTTGTGACCAATCAGAATCAAGCTTCTTACACAACCAGAAGATCAGTAAGAAAGCCGGGTAATAAGGGATTATAAATACCACTACTGTCATTGGATTTATATACTGTAGGTTTAGTCCAGGGCTGATTCATTAGTTGGCTCAGAAGAGAATAAACAAAATGTTTCCTACAGTATTAGATTCTAAATGTGGTTCAAGGTTCACTTTATTGTCATTCAGTCACATTTAAAAACATGAAGGAACGAAACACATTACTCAGGTCCAGCAGCATACAGAATAGATAACAAGCTAAAAGTAGACTCTATAAATAAATAAATAAATAAATACATACATAACCTAAAGCCTACAGTAAGTAAATGTAAAAACTTAGTTTAAAACCAGCTAGAAAGTGCATTAATGTGTGTCACAGCGGTAAAGTGCAGAGAACAGACCTAAAGAGAGTGATGCTGTGTGTGTCAGGCACATCCAGACATACTGTACTAAATCTGATATTTACACGAAAAAAAGTGTCCAAAAAGCTCCCACACATATAACACAGCTCAGAGGTAAAGTCTAGTCATCACTTAATCATTAATCTAATGTAAACAGGTTCAACCTGAACCGTTGTCATGGTCATCCCTGGTGTCACTTTTCTGTCTAGAAGGAATCACTGTAGTTATTGGCTTTGATCAATTGGGAGCATTCCATTCTATTCTGGTTTGATTTATTCCATTCAATTCTATTCCGGTTTGATCTATTCCATTCTATTATGGTTTGATGTGTTCTATTCTATTCTGCTGTGATCTGTTCAGTTCCGTTCTATTCTTCTTACTGCAAACTAATTTGATATGACCTGTGTGATCAGTTAGTCCCTGGTGTTTGGTATGATTGTTATGGGGTTTGAGCCAATCAGAATCATGTATTTAACACAGCTGGTTAATAATCTAATGTAAACAGGTAGGTTGTATATAAATTCAGCCCACACAGTTGTCATGAATAGAGACATGAGCTATAAAAACATAATCTGTTTTTGCACCATGCTGTAAACATGTTTATTTCTGCTGTAACATTTTAACATGGGGCTCTATGGGGACCAACTCAATATAAGAGTCGGCCTCTAGTGGACATGAGAGGAACTGTAGTTTTTTATATTAAAGACCGAGAATATTCCGCTTGCCTTTGCTCCAACTAAAATTAAAACAAGAATGGAGATACTGAAATTGAAATGAAATGTATAGTGAGCAGAATAGAAAGCACAGTAAACAGGGCTTTTTTAATAACAAACTTTTAATGAATATGACGGCATCAGCAGTGTGTCATGTTTAAATGTGTCGTTTGATCAGTTTTGAACACCAAACAAACAGGATATACAACATGTAGTGAGTTAAATTTGGCATTTTCTTGTTTTTGCATTGTGAAGACTAAGACCACTCCAAAAAGGCAAGTAACAGTGCTTTTATTCTGGATTCAAGCAAAAAAAAAGTTTCACTAAATTCAACTTTTTTTCAGCCGGCCCTCGATCTAAAGGGGCCTCGCTGTATTCCGGAATAACTGCGGCATGTGATGTGGTCAACCCTGACCGGCCACTGGCTAAAGCTTAAGGACTTTTTTGTCAACAGAGGTACCGAACAACCATACCTTTGATACACATGAAAGACAGGTGAAAGAAACTTGGTTTACATCCCTGTGTTGTGCTTAAGTTGTCAGCAAAGACACAAAATGCACAGTGGATACTGGTAGCATACCACTGAGGACTCTTGCACACGGGTCTGGCAACATACCGCTAGCCACGAAGCATGTTGCATAACTTCTAGCATATGACGTACCCAGTTTTTGGTATGTCGATGGCCACTTTATGATCTTGCTGTCACTCCTTTTTTTACATCTTCAGTTTGACATTACTAAAAACATTGTTGGCAGTGTTTCCTGAATAACTGTTACCAGGGTTGATGTTTCAGGAACATTTTACAGAGTAAAGATATTCCCCATGTTTTTTTTTCAATAATGATAACGTCTATTTGTGTCCAAACCCTTGACAAAGCAACATTTAAGATTCATCCATTTTAATTCATTCTGAATAAAAACTAGAACAGACTTGATAATTCATTTATGAGTTATAGTATCTCTGTGCTGTCACAAGATGATCACACTTATAGCATCATAACACTTTAAGTTTTATTACGCACAGGTTCAATGCAAGTATTTGTCATGCAGTGAGATCAACTCAAGTAAACAAGCGAATCTTTAAGATCTTGGATGTTGGTGATAAACTCTGCAGGAGAAGAAACCCTCAGAGAGATGATCCACTCTACTGCTCCTGTCAACTTTTCAAATTACAATGTTTAAGACACAGTTTAGGTTAAAGGAGCATTCCCCAGAAATCGAGTGCAACCAAGTTACCTTTCCTAATCAGTGAGGGTATGGGATTATTCAAATCATTGAGATGAATGATGGATTCCACTACCCTTTTTAAAACAGCAGAGGCTGCTGTGCCTTCTTAAGTAATGACATAAGCTACATAATGACGCACCAATCCCCTTATTATTTCCCCTTTTGACTTAATATTTGTACAAATGGAACAAAGAAATCATGACAGATGAATATTCAGCTTCATTCATGGCTTTCATGATTAACAGTTGATAAGAAGTTTACGTTGTTCAGGTGGAATACTTGAGGTGGATATACAGAAATATTTTACATTTTTACACTTTATACACTTTGCTGAAAGAGAAAATTATGCATTAGAACAACAATAGTAGGTTGCAGTCCCATGTATTACATATTTTCAATGTGACTGATTTATAAAAAAAACTCCTGCATGCATTTTTAATTGTCAAAAAAGTGATCAGTCACACAGTAAACAACAAATAAACTTATAAAAAAGTGTGGCAATCATAGTTTTTAAAACTGTAACACAGCAACAGCTAGGTCGCTCATTCCTTTGTGTAATTAAATATCTTTTTGATCATCAGACAGATGGAAGTCAGTGAAATAAAGCCCATCCCACCATTCATCTTACGTTCATCTTGAAGTTGAGTCTTGTAATAGTGACAAACCTGGGCCAAATTCTTTGATATTTAACGGTTCAAATGGCACAAAGTGCAAAAGGTTTTTTAATTTCTCCAGTAGTTAGTGAACAAGCTGTAATGGCGGCAATGATCACTTTTATAGAAAGTGTGTCAGTCAAAGTGTGTCCACTAAAATCTCTTGTTTTTATTCCAATTTCTGTTCGCAATGTCTGACTACATTACAGAAAGTATCCGAAGGAAATAGAGCTTTATGTTAGGAATATTTATTCTCAAAAACAGAAAAGGCTAGATGTTACATCCAAGTGTCAAACTTTGGTGTTAAAAAATTAAGCCATTGCAGAATTGCAAAAAGCTGCAGTTTCACAAGTGTCCATTAGAGGCTGGCACCTAAAGCCCAAAAATTTACTACCAAAACAGAAGGGGATAAGCTTTAACTAATGGGTCCTAATGCACAGAGAGAGTCAGTGAGATGAGGACTAAAAGTGGGCGACAAAGAGAAGGAGAGATTGCCATAGAAGGAGATATATTTTGTAATCTGTTACATAAATTTAGAGGCAGAGAACAAAATGGATATTTAACAGTAGAGAATCGAAGAGAGAGCTTCATATACAAATTAATTCACTAAAGAAACGTGGAAAAACAAGAGCAGTTTTTCATGGGCTCTTACTTTGAAAAACACACCAGGAATGTTACTCTATTTTATGTGTCATGCTTGTAACATGAACATAGCCAACACAAAGGGAACACACCCTCAACGTGTTATTTTTCTGTCTATTCTAGCCAAGTTGTGGCATTTTTTGGCATGTTGCTCACAGGTCTCCTCACTGTGTCACTACAGCCTGAGCAGCAAAATCAAGCTCATTTTGTTGACATACTTTGATCAGGAACATTTACCCCAAGGATAACGTTGCAGCCGTTACAGCCTGAGTCACAGCTGTGGACGGAAGCAGATTCAAAACTTTTTGCAAAGAGTGGTTATGGAAATAAAAAAACTGTGACGAATTAGGCTGAGGGTTTGAAACACAGACTTCTCTTCAAAGAACATTCAACAAATCATTTCATCGGTGCACCAACCCTCCCCTCGATTAGATGGCTTTCCCGAGGATGAGGATGCTCATGAGGAAGACCATGATGAAGAAGAGCCACATGAAAAAGCGATCCATGACTTTGGCGACCTTCCTCCACTCCCCGATGCGTAGCTGTGCGGCTCGCTGGTCCTGGTACGAGTTGGCAATGTACTGAACGTTCCTGCACAGCCCCTGGTGCTGGCACACACACTGGGTTCTCACGAAGATCTCCCTCCTGTGCCCCCTGGCTCCACCTTCCCCTTCATCTCCTACACCTTTCTTTTCCTCAACGTCCTCTCCTTCTCCTCCACAGGCACTATCTGACTCCTCCCTCTCTTCTTTATGTCCTCCTGCAGCTCCCTCCTCCTCTGAGTGGTCAATGTTCACAAACAGATCCTCCTTCCAGTCCACCTGGCTGTTAGAATCCCGCCCTGGCTTTTCCTCCTCCACCTTGCCCCCCCACGCCTGCCCGTTCACATCCCAGTTTGTTCCTTTGGTGTTGCTGCCGTTGGCTGGAGGTGCGTCAGCGTCCTCCTTGGACGGAGGCTGTTTCTTGGATGAGGTCACGCTGAGGCAGTTCTCTCCCACCTCGTACACAAAGCAGATGCGAGCCAGGTAGTTCAGGATGAAGAGCTCGGCCCACTCAGGGACCGGACGAGCCTCAGCACCACAGTGGTGGATGTTCATGATGAAGATAGTGAGCGCTGTTGACGCAGTGACCATGGTCATTGTGGCGATGTAATACTTCCCTGTAAAAAAAGAGAAATGTATCATCATTACGAGTCAAACATCCATGTTCTGTTTGAAGCCGTCTCTGGTTCAACAAAGTGTTTGAGTGATTGTTGTGGTTCCAACAGCTGCTGAAACATGAAAAGACTCCTTGCGAATACATTCTAGGTAGCAGCTAAAAACCAGGGGGGTTTGTAACTGCAAGTTATTAAATTTCTTCTTTATCCAACATCAGTTCAATCAGGTTTGACTGTTATTCAGTAGTATTAACTGTTGGACATCTGAACCCAGTTTTCACCGTTAAAAAGGCTAGTTTCATGTCGAGGTTACGACCAAATAAGACAATTAAGACTCAATTTGGAGAGGTAAATAATACGGGAAAGTTTTAACTACATGTAACAGGAACAGATTTTATGTTAAAATTTACTATAGTATATTATCCAACAAATAACTCTGCTGACTAGCAATTAAAAAACACAGAATCATTAGTACTCTGATCTGTACTGGTGCACTTTGCTGTCTGGACTTAGTTTTTTGGCTCCTTTGTCATGATCCAGGTCTCAGGCAAGGCAGTCTTGTGAGCTCGTCTTTAGCATGAGAGGATTTCTAGATATTTGACTCTCTGTACATGTCCACAGATAATGTAGTCTCAGGCATGGACTGACTTGTCTGTTTAATCACTCTCTGGCGTACACGCTGGCTTCTCCACTAAAGACGACTGTCAACTGAATATCTGTCCACTTGCTGATGTCTTCTATCGTCTCACTGATTTCAAACGGGGCTAGAAGTTGTTTACCTTTCGTAAGTGAGTTTGTTTAGGTAACAATTGCGGTTTTGATGGTTAACTCCCTTGCATAGCTTGGTAAACTGTTGTACTCCGCAGTGCTTCCATGGCCAGGATGCGCATGCAGCTGTAACTGTTGATAACAGTAAAGGGCTCTATAAAGATTCTCGTTGCTGCCACAAATCAACAAGTTGGTCCTCCATTTCTGACATCCATCTAACTTTGTGCTTCGCGTTCACTCATTTCAAGCAGATCGGGGACAGGAACATTACTCTTTTCACACCTCAAACCTCAGGACAGTCTGACAAGATAATCTTTAGAGACGAGAAAAGTCAGCTCACTAAATGTCCTTTTAAACTCTCAACTTTTCAACCTCGGCGTACCTGAGGGAGGTGTTGGGCTGAAAGGTGTCCGTTCCTTGTTGCTGGTCTGTGACCAGATTAATAGTTAAAAGGACACTTAGTGTGCTGACTTTTTTTGTCTTAAATAAGACAAAAATGCTCCCATTTTGCCTTCAGATAATCTTTAGAACCATTAAAGAAAAGTCTGACTTTAGTTAGAAGAGGGAATCTGATCCAGTAGTTAAACTATTCAGTGACCAGCAGAATGGTGTTCTCTTCCTGCTTCTCTAGTGAAACTGAAACAGCTTAGGTTCTTTCTCAGATCTCAGCTGGAATGAGAGGACTACATGAACAAACTGCTGAGTGATCATTGATTTCTAATTGTTGTATTTCTCCCTCTGTTGACCGCCTCTTCATTACAGCCATTAAACACAAACACTGTGTTTACTGCAGGGCTCAGAACACTGCACTCAAATCTCCACTGTCTGTTCTGTTTATTAGTTACAAACAAGTGAAAACAAACACACACACACACACACACACACACACACACACACACACACACACACACACACACACACACACACACACACACACACACACAGATCAGCTTACCTTGCAACTTTCCTCTGCTGTACAACAATAAAATAAACTGCAGCAATTTCAGTATTCATTTAAAATTCACTGTTCTCCATCTGATCTGTTCTCAGGCTTGCACACCTTCCACTCTCAGGGTGTTTTAACCACAGTGTTGCATTATGGGTGATAATGTTGCATTGAGGATTATGGTCACTTTGTTAGTCAGAGAACAGTGCTGCATTTATTTTAGGTTTTCATTCTTATTTTGATTGTAAGAAGAACGAAAAGCTGACATCACACAATGCATACATGAATCTTACATACTTTTGACTCTGTTAAATAAAGTTATTGTGATTATCAGAATAAATTAAACTACATTAAATCTATCAGAAGGTCAAACTGGTGTGTCACAGCAGCAGGTTACATTAAAAAAAATGTTAACAGTGTGCAATATAAGTATATCAATTTTAAAGGTTTAACGGAACTGAATCTGTTTACAAAAATCCCAATATTATCATTCTGCTAACATGGCATATTTTAATCTGCCTGTATGAGTGCGTATTACTGATTCGTGAACCAATAATGTATACAACAAGACAGTTGCTCTCCTCAAGTCTGTGACCTTGTAGTGTCATGGCCAGGCCAAAAGGCCATGGCATGTAAAGTGGAGAGATATAGAAAAAAATGCTTAAATTAACTAATTTATTTAGAAAAACATAAATACTATATGGACAAAGTACTATGCAACACCTGTTAATTATTGAATACAGGTGTTTCAACCAGGCCCCTTATCTACATTGAATCTTAATGCTTCAGCTTACCAAGACAATTTGGACAATGCTATGCTGCAACAGTTTGGGTGAAAGCCCTTTTCTATTCCAACATGACTGTGCCCCAGTGCACAAAGCAAGGATTATAAAGACATAGTTTGATGAGATCAGTGTGGAAGAGCTTGAGCACCTTCGGGATGAACTGGAAAGGAGATTGTGAGCCAGGCCTTCTCGTCCAACATCAGTGCCTGACATCATAAATGCTCTACAGAATGAAACACTCTAACATTTGTGGAAAGCCTTCTAAGAAGAGTAGAAGGTGTTAGAGCTGCAAAAGGGGACAAATTCCATATTAAAGTGCGTCTTTAAATACAATGTCATTACAGTCCCTGTTGGGGTGACAAAGGCAATGGTGAGGCGTCCGAATACTTAAGTCCATATAGTGTACTTTGGTACAGATGAGATGTGAACATCAGTTGAATCAGTCGTGTGATTGAGTGGATGTGTGGAGAATGTATTGTGCAGGTGTTGGTGGAAAAGAAGAGATAGAAACCAAACAAGGTGCATGAAGAGAGTTCTACTGAAAGAATCGAGGTGACAGCTTTTATAAAGATTGTACAAATGAAAACTGGGAAACTAGAATGGATTCTTAATCAGCATGTGTCCAGCCAACAATAATGAGAAGTGATTGGCACCGTTGAAACCAAGTGACTCTCAGGAATCCGTCAACTTCTAACAGACGCACTTATTTCAATGACCCTGAAAAGGACAAAACTAAGACTTCTGTTTCAAAAGAACTTGGTTTAGCCTTATGTTATAATAAATTAATGTATCCACACAGAACATCGAGACACATAAATCAAGGAATTCTTGGTATCCTCACCGATCAATGGGACGCTCTCGGAGGGCGGCATGCTCTCAGCCACGAGCAGCTGAAACACGGTGAGGGCCAGCAGCACCGTAACCCCCAGAGAAACCTTTTCACCCGAGTCAGCCGGCAGGTAGAAGCCTAGAGGAGCCAGAAAGGAGATCATCATGCAGGGGATGAGGAGATTAAAGATGTAGAAGGAGGCCCGTCTCTTCAGGTGGAGGGTAAAGGTGATGTCCGGATACGGATCTGAACAGCATCCATACAGAATAACATTCTTCTTGGCTGGCATGCCCAGAACCTGGATGGAAAAATAGACTTAATTTTTTTAGAGTATTTCAATGTATTATATATTTGAAACACATGAACAAGGTAGGCACTCACCTCCCACTCCACATTGGGGACAAAGTCGGTCAAGTCAGCACTGTCCAAGGCATTGGATAAGTCCATCTGGTTGCCGTTGTGAGTCCAGGAGCCAAAGGTCAGGTGACACTCCTGCAAATCAAAGGGGAAGAAGGCCACATCCACGGAGCAGGAGCTTTTGGTAATGGCTGGCTGGTCCCACATTACCTGCCCATCGTTACGGAGAACCACATTGGTCTCCATAGAGCTTGAGAACTCGTCATCTGCACTGTGGTGAAGAAAGTACAGAAGGATAGACAGATAAGAACCCAAGGTGCGCAATGGGATTTCCTACCAATATTCTGCAGCATGAGGCCACATGAACCTGTTATACAGGACAATGTCTGGTCTCCACACGTAGCTGCTGGGGATGCGGATGGTGTCCAGGCCATCGTAGTCCTCCTTCTTCCAGGAGAGGAAGGCATCCATCCAAACCTGGCGGATCCACAGGTAGGTGGTGAGGATCTGGTTCCGCTCATCCTGGTTTAAAAGGAACACGCGCATCAGCATAGGTACAATACAATACGATACAATGTGATACAATATGTTTGAAAAGTATGTGATATGATTCGATACGACACGACAAGATGAGATAGCATACGATTTGATTTGATTCAATAAGAAACATTAAGATCCAGTTGCGTATGATACAACTGACTATGATTCAATACGATAACATACAGTTTGATACAAGACAAGATTTGATTTAATAGGATACTGTATTATACCACACTGTTTCTATATGCTTCTATCAAATACGACAATAGACTATAATATGATAAGACAAGATATTATGCAAATTGACACTTGTGATAAGATTCAATCTGAGACTGTATGATATTACACAACACAATAGCAAACAATAGGATTCAATTCAGTATGATATAATGCAATAAAATATGTCTTGTTATGAAATAATACAGTCCAACAGCATAGTATAGGATACACCAGGATACGATTGAAAACAATACAATATTATACGATGTGATACATTATGTCACATTACACTGGGATTAGACAGCAATATGATGCAATTTGATACTATACGCCACGATACTATATGATTAAAAATAAATTGAATGATACGATACAATTTGATACATGGGATAGATGAGATTCAATATTAAACAATTTGATACGATATGATTAGATTTGAATTGGTGCAGAACAGTATTATACGACACACTACAATCATAATATAATACATTTTATTTATAAAGTGCTTTTCTAAAAACTCAAAGACGCTGCACAAAGGATAAAACATCATATAAAACAATAGAATAATAAAAACATGAATAAAATACATTTAAAAGCAATCATATTTTAAAAGCAGTTCTAAATAGGTGGGTTTTGGTGAGTGTTTTGAAGGTGGACAGGTTGGGGCAGTTTCTACTGTGTAGTGGTAAGGCGTTCCAGAGGGTGGGGGCGGCGACAGAGAAAGCGCTGTACCCCCAGGTTCGGTGCTTGGTGTCAGGTGGTAGGGAGAGGAAATGGCCGTTGGAGGATCGGAGGTTACAGGAGGGGGTGTGATGGTGGAGCAGGTCAGTGAGATATGGTGAGGTAAGAGGGGGCCTGGTTATGGAGGGCTTTGTGGGTGAGAAGGAGGATTTTAAAATGTATGCGCTGTTTGATAGGGAGCCAGTGGAGGTTTTGGAGGACAGGGGTTGATGTGGTCACGGGAGCGGTGTAGGTGAGTAGGCAGAGTTCTGGATATATTGTAGTTTGTTGAGTTGTTTTGAAGGAAGGCCATATAAGATGCTATTACTGTAGCCGAGTCTGGAAGTAATAAAGGCGTGGATCAGGGTTTCAGCGGTGGAAAAGGAGAGAGATGGATGGAGACGGGCGCTATTTTTAAGGTGGAAGAAGGCAGTTTTGGTGATGTGCTTGATGTTCTGTTCCAGAGTGAGAGGGGAGTCCAAAATGATACAGAGGTTGTGAACATGTGAGGATGGAGTGAGGGAAACATTGTCGATGGAGAGGTTGAAGTTGTTGGTGGTTGTGGTGAGGGATTTGTGGCCGATGAAGTACGATAAAATATTTCATGTTATGTTACAATCGATACCGCACTGCTGCCGATTAAGTAGCCTGCAGGTCGACAGACGGTTGTTGTGGCTTTTTTTGCATTAGATAAAATAATTAAATTTAACTTGAATGCTTAATTAAATTTGTCTTGGACTGGAGCGCTGCAATCATGAATAAATACAAACAACGTGAACATCTAGATGGCATTTTGTACTTGACTCCCATGACAACACCCTCCAGCAAGTTAACCTCTGGGGCCAATGGCTTATATGTGCCTAGGTGTTCTGGCCAAGACACCCTTTAACATGTGCTCGTCATTATCCAACTAAAAACTGGGACTAAGTTGAATTTAGAGTGAACTTCGAAACTGGATATCTATGTGCAGATTGATTAAGAGCCACATTCTTGTCAGCCAACGACGGATGTCAATTCTGTCAAAATGTTCCTCTTTAGCTTTCCACAACGTTAGCTTCCTGCAAACAACCAAAAGCCTGTTCAGACGCCTGCTCTTGATTAATACTTCTTTGGCCACAAACTGAAAGCAGATCACCTCATACACCAAAATCCTCCCCCCCCTGGTCAGTAGAAGCTGTACTCATATCTGTCTAATGGGATTACCATGTCGATGATCTGTGAGAGAGTGATCTGCAGAGTGACATTGATGATGTGGTCGGTGTCCTCCACCGGCCGCAGAGCATTGGTGTAGTTTGAGAACAAGTCCGTCAGCAGCTTCTGAGCGTAGCGACCATGAGCAGCAAAGCAAACTGTGGAAGGGAAAGAGAGAGAACTTTATTGAATCAGTTGGTTTAAATGAACCATTGTTTTAAACAAACCTCCAGAATAGAAATGTCTTCAATAACTTATCTAATATTTGCCTGATTCCCAACCCGGGGAATCCAGGCATTTTCATTCATTCAAAAGAAAAAAAATTGACCCATTTTATTTTATTTGTAGGAAATCATTGAAGTCTTTACAGTCATTTTATTTAGAGAAAAATATGTAGGCCATAGGTCGACAGTTCAACCTTTAATTTACAGTAATTATTCATCGTTATTCTGCATAATATTTTGAGTGCTAGGAGGCCAAGTCATTTTCTCTGCAGGGATTTCCTAATCCTGTAATGTCTCATATCTCCATCAGTAAAGCCTTAAGTCCATACCACAGAAACATACAGTAACCACATGCAAACCACATTTCCCAGTTTAATTAACCTGCTGATCACCTCAGGCTTCACACATTAATCAGAAAACGTGTGAAGAGCAACAGGAGATAAATCCTTTAAATCCTGTGTTACTAATGTAGATGTGATGGATGTGATGGATGCGGGTGGGCATTATGGACTTTACTCTGGGTTGGAAAATATTTTTATTTGCAAATTATCAACAAAGTGAGGTTGCAATACCAGAAGAAAGAGAAAAAATACACCATGGACCAGAAATTTGAGCTTGAACTAGCATCATACATTTAGATTTATAAAGACAATGTTTCAATATGGATCATGTGGTGCGTGGTTTTCAAAGGTGGTTATGTTCATATATAAATATTCAGTTGAATACTTCACCAATGTCTTACAAACCTTGACGACAGGACATGGGGCTGGTTCAGTGACGATGGATGTTATTATGTATACCTTCATATAACAGATCAGTGATTCCCAAAGTTTTACCAAGAAAAGCCACAACATTTTGAAACACCCTTCATTAATACCACCCTATAATTTTTTAAATATAGAAGAGATTTCAGTATTTCATACATTTGGAGTGTAAACATTGGTTACAATCGTTACTAGACTCTTGGCAAACTATTGGGGCAGGCACTATTGAAGTGTTTCACCAAGTAACTCACTATTTAAAGCTCAATATTCCATATATTACTTTTAGTAATCACCTTCTTCCTCAATTTTTGTCTACAATGGCAATGATGGTTGTGCGACTTTTCAAAACAGAGAACAATCACTTGATACATTAAAAGCCAGATATGTGGAAGTCAGATGTTATGCACGTCTCTTCTGTGTCGTCGTTGGTTATTCTTCATAATCTGCTGCTCTTCAACACAATCGAATGAAGCTCTGGTGAAAGTTCAGACAGGAAGTCTATACCTGCAATCACAGCAGTAGTTTAACTCTGCTCTCTCTCGCTCATTAGCTCACCCTCTTCCAGCTGCATGCTCCGGGCTATTATTGGTTAATAAGCACAGCAGAGGCATTCTACTGCTGTCCACCCTATGCTGCAGTGGCTGACGCGGACGTGAGCACTACATACTTGTGTGTCGGTGTGTTCGTGTCGCTCAGCAATACTCTGTCAAAACGTTTAAGGGCAGTGTGGTCTCTCTGAAAGTCGGGTCGTCTGTTTCCGACCTGCAACGTTCTCTGTTTACTTTTTCACAGCAATTCAGATCGTGTTGGTGAGCTCATTGAAGTACTTGAATATTTAAATCTCAAAATAAGATTTATATCTTGGTCTTTTGGTTTTCTGTGACTTTTTCAAATGTAAGTTTTTTTGCACTGAAAACATGAAGCAGATCAAATCAAACTTAATCCACCTTGTGATCAATGTTAGAATTACGTTCATAGACTAGACACAGAAAAATTCAAACCCAGTAAAACACTTATTTGACTCCAACAGCCCCACTTCAGAACGTTTTTACTCAAAGGAACACGTTTCTTCACGAAAATGAAATATGTCTTTGAATGTCATAATAGATATTTATGACACACTGAGGAGGAACCACAAACTCTCAGAAGTGGCCAATAATGGTACCTAAACTACACCCACAGTGGAAGTAAAGGGAGCAGAGTGTAACACAGTTACAAGACAATACAATGCACCTGGGTGTCTTTGACATTGAAGGATGACAAGTTCACCAAAAAATTGGAGAAAGACAAATAAAATTCAGAACCAACTTCTGAAAGATTGATTATCACACATTAACTCAACAAATAAGCCAACTGCAGCCTCCAAACATCATCCTGACAGTCACAAAACAAACATACTCAAGTGTCAGTGAGAAATGTATGAGGATGGAGGCTGCCGGTGAAGTTCAGCAGCTAGAAAAACATCTGATTGGAACAGAAAAGACTGATACTCAGAGAACTGAGGGGCCGACTTTAGTTCATGTTCTCCAACCTTCATATCAGATGAACATGCAGCACGTCAGAGCAGATAAAGCTGCACATTCATCTCAACCATCAGGCTGATCGCTGCAGACAAAGCTGCATCCTGACTCCTGTAACCATATAAGTAAGTAGTGAAAGGCCTTGAACAGCCGACACTTGACTCGTGTAAATAGTTTATAAAATCTGTTGATGACAAAGACTTCCCAATCAGCTGCAGTCAGTCCTCTTCAGGCAGCTGTGGAATGAGCTTTAGTGGCCAAAGACATCCTGGAAAGTCACAGTGAAAGTTTACTCCTGAAGACCCACCTTCTGAGCGGAGGGCTTGAATTTTTTGTTTCGTCCATGCACGCCGAGTGTCATTTCTTTCCTGGTCGTGGTGCACTTATAATGTTTGTATTATCGTTCAAAAATTATAAAACCTCATGATACAACTCTGACGTCTCCTTCAATACCTTTGTTCATCACATATTGGCCTCAATCATCCTCCACTGTTAAAGCTGGTGTGCAAAACTGTGTCCATTAGAGGCTGTCTGCAAAAGCCAACAAACAATGTTACGGCCCATGTTAACTCATATAATGTAGAAAACTTTGACTCAGTCTCTGTGAAGTCACCCATTGGTTTTTGAAGCAGTTTTGAAGCCTATCGCCCGCGTAAATGCTGACTCAACCTAACTTTTGGTCGACCTAACATGAAGCAAAGAGGCAGAGTTTAGGGGGCCCCTAATAATGCAAAACTCGTAACCTTGATATCTTCAACCCCCATACAGTGTGCAGATAGAGAAATTCGCTATTCAGACCAAAACTGTTTTTTTAGCCAGGCTGTAAACATGTTTATTTCTGCTGTAAAGATTGGCCTTTTTTTAAATGGCTGTGTATGTGGCTTCCAGTGCTGCTGCACAGCCTCAAGTGGACACTCAAGGTACTGTAGCTTCTAGCATTGGCTTCATATTTCAAGACTGGAGGTTGCAACTTGTTTACCACCTTTTTTTTCTGAATGCCCGAAGAAAAGAATTTTAATGTTTGTATCAAAAGAAGTAAGGATGTGTTTTACAGTTTTATCTGCAGATAGTTGCAAATCTAATTTTGACAGGCTCAACCCTCTAAGGGGACCCAGAGGTCTAAGTTATTGATGGAGGCTAGAAATTTCATTGTGCACAATCCTATCCACATTATTTTTGAATCTGCCTGTTCCTGTTTTTAAAGGAGGGACTGTGTTAAGGTTCTGTAACATTATATGGCTCTGCTTGTTAACCCTAACAGGCTTCAAGTAGTGATGCAGTGTGGGGGAAGATAAAAAGTGAAACATTTGCAGCAACACAATTAAATGTTAAAACACCTCTGACACTGCACCTACAGCAGCAGCAACAGCAGTAATGTTCCTCTGCTGCAGACACACTGCAGAGCAAACATCCCCTCAAGATAAGAATCACTTAAGTGTAAGAAAAGAACACAAACTGCAGCCACAGAAGATGAGAATGTGTGATAAAGTCAGAAAACTACAGAAAAGTCTCAGTTTCTCTGTAGTTCTTTCATTTCTTAAATGGTTCCTCAAAGAGCCCTCAGAGTTCTCCAGGGCCCACAGTAATCCAACCTGCACCCACAGCAGAAACTTCTCTTTGCTGCTCTAAAAGCTCGACAACAAGAACAGAGAGATCCTTCCTGCAGGAGGAGACGTTAAAGACAAAAATACACCGTCCTAATCACTCACAGAGACAGAGAGGGAGAGGTGTAACAAGATGCTTTGCACAAAAAAGGAAGAGTGTAAAACCTCGGCCTGTTGTGTGACCTTCAGACATCGAGAAAATAATAAATTAGTGGATTCCAGTCTGACGGTGGAGACACACCGAGGGTCTGAGCGTTAACACTGTTTGTACTAAAATGGGAATGTGAAGGTGAAGCTGTGAATCTGTCAGAAGGACATAAAACTGCACAAAAATTAGGCAGTGATAGTGAGGTTTCTGCTCTGCTCATGTTCACAGTGGTGATTATTTCTACCTGTAAGAGATGGAGTTATGATGGGTCTAAACTTACACCAGAGTGCATCTTTGAGAGCTCTATTTCACCTTTACTTCTTTTCAACAAACACCACAAAGTCAGACAGGAGGATGATGGTGAACATCTAGTCTGCATTAACAGTAGTCTGCCTTTTTTCCATCAACACCTTCATTCCAGTCAAGGCATCTGAAACAACTCAAGGCCGGTAATCCATTAAATATGACATTATTTATACACAGGGATGACAAATGAAAGTAAAAACCCAACACAGAGTGTTTTAGTGGGCTGTAAAGAATGGCTTTAGTGATCCTTGTCGATGGTTGTGTCCACGAGAATCTCTTTTGGAAAAGTGGTCACCCTTTTTCTGAAGGATATCTCCTTATTTGGTGTTTTGTTGATGGAGAATCATTTCTTTTGAACATCTCCCTTGAATGTTCAACACACGAAAGAACAACAATAGTCTCTGAAAGGCCCGCTGAGAGCAACTTAATATCTACAAGAGCCAACTTATGAGCCCTTTGGGCTTCCTGAGGGGTTTCTAGAACCCAGGTCTCCTCAGCAGCATCATAAACCATCACAATGACCCCTACGTACTCATGGATGAAAACTTGATCCTCCTAAACTACCATTGTCAGTGACTCCTCGAGCATTTTGAAATGCTACAGGAACAATCTGAATTAACTACAGCATGCATTCGTAGAGACAAACTGAACATGGAACCACCTGAAAGAGCCTCAGAACCTCTTCAGTAATCACTAAAACCTACAAGGTGGCTACAAGAAGACTTCTTGGACCTCCTGAATGACCTTGACACATTCCCTGTAGTCACAGGAGTCATCCTAAAAGAATTCTAGAACTCAACATAGACATGAGCCTCCAAGCATCCACTAAAACATTCTGAAAAACTCTGCCATTGATGTCAAGACCATCTTTAGTCGCCAAAAGAAAACCCCAAAAGATCCCTTAACCTCCTCAAATAAACCTCCTCTGCAAGTAAGTACAACCAAAAGACATCTACAACTACCTCAATGAGAAACAGAACATACTAGACCCACTTAAAACACCTCCTGATTCACCTCAGTGACACTTCAACTCTCCTAAGTGGTTGTGAGAAGCCTAGACCCCTCAAACCTCCTTTGTGGCCACAGGAACCACCCAAAAGACTCCAACATGTGTTACAGAGTATTGTGAAGACATTTAGTAAAGATGTGACTGCACCAGGAGTGAGGCTTTGAGAAGAGACAGAATTTTTCCTACGGCGTGATTTTTTCGTGTTACCAGAAAAGCCATTACATCGCTCTCTTCTTAGCTTTCTGGACATGAAAGTCGCTGCTGTCTCGACTGATTTAAAGTCAGTCCTGGTGCCATAGCTTATTTTTGTAATACATAAAACACACAAAAAACCAACCAACACACTGGGTCGTGGTGTGAATTCATTATATACAAAGAAGATGAAGCTTACCAGAGAAAGAAATGGCGCCACTGGTGTGGAGGTTTTTATTGTTTCCAGGGGTGGCCAAGTGTGGTCATTGCTGCCCCTGAAATCTGATCGGTCACCCCAGTGGCCACCCTGAGACCCTAAACCATGATTGGCTATTTGCCTTGTCAGAGGTGGCACTTAAAATTAAATCAAATACTTGGGCTTTGTTTCAAAAGGCTGCAAGAAGCTTCTTTGCATTTCAGTGTGGAACATTGTCTTTAATTGGTACTTTAATGGAGCCCCAAAGTGTTTAGTAGATTTAAATTCTTACACTCTGTAAGAATACCTTCCAAAGCTGATTATTTACGAGATCACAGTTTTTGGATTATTTTATATTAAGAAGTTAAAGTAGATGCAATGAGAACCCTATAGGTTCAGGGGAGGCCCCAATTATTTACAGCGCCTGGCCACCCCAGCCAAAAAAGTCTTGCCAGTATTTAGGGTGGAGGAAAAATCTCCTCAAGATCTCACAACAAAAGTCGTCATCATAATGAAGACATATGGAAGAAATATGAAGCAGTAGAAGCCCCAGCTTGCATTAGCGCAGTGTCCTGAGTCAACAAGCTTTTAAGAGCTGCAGAAGCTTTATCAGAGGCAACCCAAAGCTAAAGCCATGAACAATGTACAACAAACTCAGTGAATGTACAGCACCTGATGGGCCACCTTTCTCCAGGTAGAGACCCAGGATTTCAGCAGAAAATATTTGAAACAGCATCCTGAGTCTACTCAGTAGAAGTGTCCCTACCTACCCTGTATGATGTGATCTCTATAACACATTCCCAGTCACAAGTTTGGGACACAAGTTTTAGCGCGGACAGATGGACTTCTGACATTAGTCCAGTGAGGATGCTGAGCTTGACGGCCCAGTGGCTGCTGGCTGAAGCACCTACTAAAACACTAACAAGCTAAGGCACAGACCACAGACCTGAACAGATCTGTATACTCGGACTCATCTGTCTAAAAATAATGACAGCTCTGTGTCAGTTTTCCAGTCTCTCTGAATGTCCACCTGCAGCTCTGCCTCTCACTGTCTCTGCTCTTTGTTCAAAAGTCTTCACGGCTCGGTGATCGGACGAGTCAGCAGTTTCTGAGGCAGCAGCATCGACTCTCTGAGGAGGTGAGCGCCAACAGCTCTGAAAGCTGGCCAGCTGGCACACACACTTTCACACACGTATATAATGCAGCACATATTTATCATCATCATTTATATCATCCTCTTTATCTCTCTCCTCATCTATTGTCATAGTAACAAGTGTGTTCATACATTGGGGTAGCACAGATGGTCAAAGTTGTGTGCATCAGAGCTAAGTGCAAAGAACAGATGATTGCATGTTAAGTCAATATGAGCTGAGCTGTACATGTGTGAGTGTATTTATCATCCAAAGCTTCATCCTGTGTTTTAAATATTATGTTTAAGCTCCTTTAAAAAAATAAATCAGAATCATCAAGGACTTTCCTCATCCATCACCCATCCCCTGGGTGAAAGGATCACAGCCTTTAAAGGTCAAAACGTCTATCACCTTTTAATACTACACACTATACCTTTAAATACTTCAAAATGTACCTTTAAATACTACACACTACCTTTAAAAAGTACACACTGTAACTTTCAATTCTACACACTGTACCTTTAAATACTATATACTATACCTTTAAATACTACACACTGTTGTAGTACTCGAGACCAGTCTTGGTCTCGAGACAGCTTATTTATGGTATTGTCTCGGAAACTAAATAATTTTTACGTAATCTTATCTCGGTCTCAGACTGGGCGGACTCCATATTTTAGATCAAGACCGGTCAAGACCACCACTGATGCTCTCTGTGTCCCTGTCATTTCTGTGATAAGAGAGGAAGCCCCCCCGCTCAATTCATCTGTTTTCCTCACCTGTAATGGCTGCGACTTTCGCGGTGCTACGGTGAGTGACCCGCCCCCTGCACTCATGCGTTAATGAATGGAGACAGACGACAGGAGGAGAGACTGTGTGTGTGCCCGTGACCAGAGATGTCTGCATGCTTAGTCATCTAATTAAGCAATAAATAGACATTCAATAACAAATTCTGGAGGCACACTGAGAGAAGGGCACAGCTAAATACCTGCCACAGGATTACCACATTCAACACCAATAACCCATCAGATAAAAACACTACAAATATTAGAAAATAGAAAATGCACACAACTAATAAAATAAAAGGCTTGACAAAATAATCCTGCTCAGCTACCGTTACGACCTCCTACCTCTCCTGAGATCACAGGCAACAGAAAACACAGTTTTAACTCTAATCAAAAGCTAACGATGAAAAAGAAAAAAGAAACTTAATGAGTCAAAAGTCTCACACGGTGTCAAAAGAAAGACAACAAAGACAAAATGAAACCTGTTTTTTTGCTGTTAATTGTATTTAAAGCAAACTTAAATAATATAAACAGAAGTCTTTTATTTTGTAAACTCTCATGATGATTTTTCATTGATATATATGGTCTTGGTCTTGTCTCGGTCTTGCCTTGACTTGGTCTTGACTCGGTCTCGATCCCTAATTGTCTTGGTCTCGGTGCACTTTAGTCTAGAACATGTCTTGGTCTAGGTTAATGTGGTCTTGACTACAACACTACTACACACTGTACCTTTAAATACTACACACTTTACCTTTAAAAATGACCCACTGTACCTTTCAATACTAAACTCTGTACCTTTACCTACTAAACACTGTACCTTTAAATACTCCCCTCTGTGCCTTCAAATACTACACACTGTACCTTCAAATACTACACATTGTACCTTTAAATACAACACAATGTTCCTTTGAATATTACTCCCTGTACCTTTAACCATACCAATTTGATAGAAACTCTTTCTAAAAAGCACTTAAGAAGTAAAAGTAACTCTAGGAGACACAGCAGGGATTCTCTCTGCAGACAGATCAACAGGATGTAGATCAACATTGTAAAAGTAGAGCGTGGACAACAAGACTGACAGAATCATAGAGAGATTATAAACACATTTAGGCAGGGTTGACATTAAGAGAGAGAGAGAGAGAGAGAGAGAGAGAGAGAGAGAGAGAGAGAGAGAGAGAGAGAGAGAGAGAGAGATTTGGTTCGGTGATTGTTGTGCTTGTAGGAGTCTTTTTTATCCCTCATTTGCTCGTCATCAGGAGGGGTAAAAGCAGCCTGACAAACAAGTGACAAACAAGAAACCATGTCTACTGTGTGTGAAGACAGTGTGTGATATGTGTGTGATATGTGTGATCTGGATTGTATCTAAAGTGTGTTTGGATTAACTCTGCTCCTTGACCTCCTCTTATCTGTGAGGACTGTGGTGATTGACAGATCTAATCCTTGCCAACATCAACGCTTATCAACGCTCACTCTGTCTGGCTGTCCCGACATCAAAAACACACATACTTACAAATACCGCCAAGAGAGAACTATAACACAGGTGAGGACCCCTGATCAGGCCTTTTAACAAAATCGAAAGAATCTTCAGGTCTTTAGATCACAAATATTATTCATGATGGAAGTTACGCAAATAATACACGAGTGGAGATGTGGGCTCTATGCTACCTGGTATCCATCTTATTCCTGTTTTGTACAGACAATGCTCCCCCAAAAGGTTTCTCAATAATGATCTTCATCAAAATGCTGTCAACATTAAAATGTATACATTTTTAAAAAGTAGAGATGCTGTTAAGCCGCTGATTTACAGACATGTCTTAAACAAGGTAAAGGATGGATACAGCTACGTAGAGCAAAGCCATTTTTTGTACCAGGCTGGAAACATGTTTATTTCTGCTGTAAAGATCGTCTTTTTTGAATTGGTGTGTATGTGGTTTCCGGTGTTTCTGCAGCCAGCCTCAAGCGCAGTGTTGCCAACTCCTCAGTGAGGAAAGTAGCTATTGGCCGTCCTACGCTGAGGGAGAGACAAAAATAATTTAAAAAACACCCTAAATATGTTTATAACTAGACTTAGGAGCCTACAAAAAATAAAAGTAAAACATTTAATTTTTCAACAATATCATTTTCAAGATAGTTATTGTATACAATTTACATTAACCATCTAAATGGATCTGCCAGCACTGTCTTCATACATGTGTGATACATTTGCAGTCTGGGTGTGAAAAAGAGTCGCTAGAGGGGTCTGAAAACTCGCTAAATACAGCGACAAAGTCGCTAAGTTGGCAACACTACTCAAGCGGATTCTCGATGAATTGCAGTTTATAACACGTCGCATGGGCTTCGAATTTTGAGACTGGAGGTTGCCGTCTAGGGTGGTGGTAACTGCGGTCTTAAAAAGGCGGTATGTAAAAACCTATAGAGAATAAGGCTGGAAATATACTTGCTTTTAACAATTCGTGCAACTTTTGTTGTACGCCCTTAAAAATGAACATGAGGTGCGGTATGAATATGAACAGCAAGGGCAGTGTAGAGGCAGAGTAGATGTGACAGAGTAAATGTATATCAAGTAGTTGCGCACGGCCTGAGATTCATAGCATGCCCTTCGATAATACACACAGTGCATACTCAAGTATATTCATAAGTATGCTCACGACACAGCTAGACACGAAAGCAGGGCTACGCAGCAAGTAAATCTCCATCATCAAAAAGCTCCTTTTCATTTGACCCTCCCTCTCCTCTCTTCTTCTCTGCTTCACTTATAGATGAATAAGAAGTCTGACATTTAGCAGTATCTTTTCCATCTCCCATACGTTAAAACCCTTGTGCACGAAAACAGTTTTTATTGTCATGCTTGGCGCACTTTATGTAAAAACAGCCTCTTATTATATCCAGGTTATTCCATCACAGTCATAGTAACGCTTTAATTTCCCTCTGGCTTGCTAGGTGACCTCTGACCTCTACCTCATGGCTGTGAGTTCTCGTTTTGTCTTCCAGGTCTTATCACTCAGACGCACAATGAATCCTGAACTCCCCCGCTCACAGCACTGTTCAATAAAAATACGAAAAGACTGATTGTGTGAAGGGAACTGATAAAAGCTAGATTTACAATTGACGTACAGACAATAATGGAAAACAGGAACCACTTTGTAACTCTGGATTAAAGCATTTTATAAGAAAACAAACAGACTAATATAACATCTTTAGTATTTATGCAACATCAGTCATTGTAAAACATTAACCCTGCTTTCTGTATTTACTCTACATGTCTAAACAACTCCATATTTGTGTATTTTCACTATTTATAGTATTCATAAGCTACAAAACATTTAAGTAGTTGAACTGTGTCATTCTTTTCTTCCTGAATTGTTTCATACTGCTTGATTTTATTACTTTGTCGTTGTTTCCTCTCGTTATCTCAGTGTCAACAAGTTCTCAAAGTCTTGATTTATATCTTTTATTTTCCCGGAGTGGACGTACCGATATATGTCTGAAATAATGAAGCATAATACTACTTTTACATTGTAGTTATAGAATTAGGGTTGAAACCACCAACCTTTTCCCTGTGCTGGTTATTTTGATTATTATTCTTATTATTTTTTATCAATACAGCAGGATAGAATGTTGATCAGTGTCTCCAAAAGCCAAAGATCACGTCTGGGATTTTCGTGTTTTGTCCACAACCCAAAGGTTTTAAATTGAGTCTCATAGAGGAGGAAATAAACTGGATGATATTCTTATTTATGAGGCTGGAATAAGAGATTAGCGACAATCTTTAACAGTGACATTACACACAGTCCTGCCACAACAATAACACAGAAAAGCAACATTAATAAATGTAAAACCTTACCCAAATCCCTCTTCTAGTTCTACTTTACAAGAATCATTTCTAACAGTGTGGTTCCAATAAATCAGGGAACATGTGATACAAATGCACACCATGGACCACACTGTGTTAAGAGCCTCCATCCTTTACACATCAAGCTCAATTTATCCAAACAACACAAAGTTAAATGGATCAAATCCGTCTTAAAGAGTGATAAAGTGAATATCTTTAAAGTCAGGGTTTTGTGAAGAAGTGGCGAAGTGACGGATTCAACCAAAGTGAGATTTCTATTCACACAAACCTGCCCAAAAAACAACACTAGTCCAAGGACGGGCTGAAGTCCAACAAAGGTTATCTTGGGTGCCCAAATAAAATATCTCAGACACACAAAATAATAACTTTATGAGATTTTAATCATCTCTTGTAAAATAATGTCCCCTCACAGGGGACATTATTTTGTAGTCAGCACTGAAACATGTATCCATCAAGCTAACGATGAATATAACATAAAGACATTAATCTAAATAAAGGTCCAATGCACAATAAATACAAGTCAAACTAAAAACAAGCATGCAGTTAGTCACTTTAAAGGCTGAAGGTAACCATGTTGAGCTGCTGCACAGGTGTGTGAAATGAACAACCAAAGCTACAAAGAAGAAAAATACATCATGATCGTGACATACAGAGTGTTTGGTCAAGTATTCAGACATGTCTCCGTCAAAGTGTTCATCTGAAATTTAAGCCCTCACTACAATAAAAAAAAAAAGACCCGTGAAGACACTTTATGGCCACATGCTCTGATTTAAGACTCTTTAAGGATCCACAGGGATTACAAGGATTCAGTCTTTGTCCTGCATGCAGACGGGGTGACGAACAGAGGCGACTCAAACTCACCCAACAAATTATGTCTGCACTCAGTCAGGACTGATTGGGTTTTATTTTAAAGCGACTTCTTTTGAGATCCAACATGCAGTTTCCCCGCACACTTTAGCAATGCTCTGCAGTTACAGTTTATTAATGCTAAGGGACCTGAGACCAAGAGACAAAGTGACCAAGGAGGTATTGGACAGATTCAATAAAACAAGAATATAAAAGTTATTTCAGTGCTTTTTAATTTAAAGCTTTCAAAACATCTGTTGATGAGATTTTTAACAAACAGCATCCACGTGAAGATCAAAAACCAGTTAATCATCAACACCAGCCCCCAGATACTCATCCAGCTGTACAGCCTCAACAGCCTGGTCACTGGTCTCAGAGGGTTTTCATCTGATGGTTATTCACCTGACAGACATCCACCTGACCGTCATACACCTGTCCTTTGCATGTTTAGAGATACATTTTCTGTCCCTGTAAACTGTATCTGGGTCACCTTCCCTCCACCTTCTTTAGAGTGACACTGATTACAATTTTGATCAGTTAGACGCTGCCGACCACCAAACAGATCGATGGCTTTAATCCTCACTGACAGGTGTCACTCATTCTCCAGTTTTGACTGGAGCAACTGTGCAAAGACTACATCCTTTTAACTCTGATGCATTTACAGCATTTAAATATGCTGAATATACGAATCAATTAAAAAATTATTAATCAGTTATTGAACACAGGAGAACAAAATCAGCTGCATGTTTCAGAAATTAAATAATATAATGTAAAAATAAGATAAAATGCAAATTATACAATCTACAAAGGCTTTTGTTTTTCACCCACACACTCCCAACCTTCTGTTCTTTAACTTCTGAAGCCGAGTCTTAATCAACATGTTCTTTTTTGGTACCTGAAAAGTATAAAAAAAGTAAAGAAGAAAATGTTCCCACCTGGTAGACAGATGAGCAGCAGGGGGAACGGGATCGATCCACCGCAGAGGAGCTTCATCCTTCTCCGATAACTGTTATTGATCCGAATCAACAGCAATCGATTACAAAACTGGGATGACAGATCAGCTACTGATCTGACCACCGAGCAGAGATGAGCAAACACACTGGGAGAGGGAGAGAGAGAGAGAGAGGGAGAGAGGGAGAGAGAGAGGGAGAGAGAGAGGGAGAGGGAGAGAGAGAGAGAGAGCGGAGCTGCTGGTGTTTGCTGTAGTGCGGTGGTCGCTGATGTATGAGGGGTCATTAGTGCCACACACACGCTGCAGACCAGTGATCTCTTTTTCTACAGTTAGAGCACTAACATTCCCGTGAGTACACCCCACTGTTAATCCTGCAGTCAAGTCACAGTATGAAGAATTATCATAACAAGGGATTTGTTCAGGTTGTTTAAAGAGGAGTTATATTATGTATATAATAATCAATCAGCATTCTATCAAATTGTATTATTTAATATATCACATTGTATCGTGTCATGTCAGATTACATAGTATTGTATGGAATCCTGGTATACAATCAGATCATACTGTAACGGATCAAAATGTATTGTATTTTATTGTTTCGTATCCTATTGCATCCTATATTTTAGTATTGTGTCCTCTTGTATCCTCTTGAATTGTGTCCTATTGTATTGTTTTATATCCTTTCATGTCCTATTGAATTGTACCCTAATGTATTGTATCGTATCCTTTGTATTGTTTTGTATCATTTGTGTCCTATTGTATCTCTTTGTATCGTATCATGTCCTGTTAAATCGTTTCATGTTTCATTTTGCATTGTTTCGTGTCTTATTGTATAGTTCAGTATCATTTCATGTCCTATTGTATCATTTTGTGTCCTATAGTATAGTTTTGAATATATATCACATTCTATCATATTATATTATATGGCATCACACTTCATTGTATCATCTACCTTATTGTTTCGTGTGTATGTATACACACACACGCACTCACACGCACTCACACGCACTCTCACACACACACACACACACACAAAAGAAACAAGTAGTCAGTTAGCTTGACTCCTGGAAGCTGGCCATGTCTGTACTCAGAAACTACGATCTAGGTCACGAGAAACACAAGCTTCCTACATTCAAAAAAGGTCCTACATTAAAAAAATATGTTAAGTTTATTACTTTCTCTGTTTTTGAATATTTTCTGTGTATCCTTTCCTTTGGGACTATGTTTTATAACTCCACAGTGACCCTGCTGCACATAGTGCACCATATTAGGACAAATGTTCGGGTCAGCAGTTAATAGCAGTGGCAGCATATAACAGGAAATACACTATTATGGAAGCAACTAGATGCCTTCAGGAAAGAGACAAGGGGAGACTTGTGTGAACTGGAGAACACAGAGGAATAACTTTCACAGATGAGACTAGAAAGAGGGAGAAGGAAAAAGTTGGTTCATCGAGTTGTAGGATGGAAAAAGAGGCAAAGCCCTTCCTCTGTTAGTATCTAACACCAGGCTTTTAAAAATATATCAGCAAACGTGTTTGGTGAGTTAATAATTAAAGACCAGGTTGACCACTTGTCTGATTCCTTTGTAACTGGAGCCAAAAGCTGCTTGTACCTCCAACACATCAGGTGACAACTACTTAACTCCCCCGCCCACCAACAAGCACCCCTCGCCCCTTAGCCAACACTCAGCACCAGCAATCCATCGCTGGAGACATTAGACACCTGCATTAAGAAAACATGGTTAATCGCGTCATTTTGTGAAACGTCATTTCCTATAGTATCATATCATAATGTAATCACATTGCATTCTCTTGTATCATATCAGATCATACTGTATTGTACGGCATCAAACTTTAACATATCCTATTGCATTGTATCATATCCTTTTATAGCACATCTTATTGTATTGTTTTGTTTCATATTGTATTGTATTGTGCCGTGTTGTATCGCTTTGTGTTGGACCCAATCATATCGTGTCATCTCATGTCGAATCGAATAGTTTTGTTTCATATTACATTGTTTTGTGTCGTATTGTATCGTTTTATGCTGCTTGTATCATATCGTATCATATCATTTTGTATCATATCGTATTGTGCCGAATTGTACCAGGTTGTGTTGTATTGTTTTGTTTCGTATTGCATTGCATCATATTGGTCTATATTGTATCGTTCCTTTTTGTCTTTTCTTTGCTGTGTTGTATTGTTTCGTTTCAATCTTATCTTATCATATCGTATTGTTCTGTATTCTATCATTTTGTGTCATGTTGTGTCGTATCCTTTTGTGTCATATGGTGTTGTTTTTTTACTTATTGTATTGCTTCATTTCATTTCTATCCTATTGCATACTGCAACATATTGTAAAATACTGCATTGAATGATCCCGTTCTTCTTTACATTGTACCCTGTGATATATTGTGGGTAGCATACAGGAGGAGGAGGAGACATGTTTGTAATGGTGACTGTTTCTATGTTCATGTCACTGCAACATATCTGATGTCATTCCCACAATACAAACGTAGCACTTGAAAATATAACACAGACAACTGAGGTTAAATGAATCAAGCACAATCACTTGGCTCAATGTGTGCAACGTCACATCCAACTCGCTCACTGAGAATTTTCTAGACTATTACCTTCTGCTTCCACGGATCGATCACACAGACTTTTTACAGGAAGCAGATGTGAAAGTGTGGTAGGGCTTTAAGTTCAGAACCACGCAAACCTCTCCATATATGTAGGGTGGAGCTCAGAGTGTGTGGGATGGGTTTCCAGAGGTTTAAGGGCAGTTTTTTCTGCAACAAGGTGTCAGATTTATTCTGTTTTTATTCAGCTTTGGACATACTTTGTCAATTTAAAGCAGATTTGTGAGCTATGCTGCTCTGGAGAAGTTATTTCTTGTCAGCCCTCTTCTTCAGAAACTATCTGAACGTTACAGTTTAAAGTAAGTTATCTTTGTTTGTATTAGACAAACAGAGATGAAAGTGATAAATCTAAAACATCTGAGAGAGAAACCACGTCATCTTTAAATGTCAGAGAGCTCCTTTAAGATAACATCTTTGTATTTCACTGAGGATTTTACATTATAATGAATTCCTCCACTTTTATCTTATCCAGACCATCTCTGTTTCTCCACTTGATGAAGATAAAAATTTAAATTTACCCTCTTCACTGTTTCAACTACCCTCTGTACTCTGAGTCTGTTATCGGGAATGAAATGAGACACTCTCACAGTGAGCATCAGCCAATCAGAGAGCTGCATGAATACATAACAGTTTGAAGTGAAGTGAAGACATTAAGAGGAGATTAACGGATTAGCAGGAAATAAATTAACTGAATGAGGATGAAGTCACAGAGTCAAACCCCAAACACATTCCTCTTTATTTCATTTTCATGATGTGTGCTTTAGTTTGAATTGTAAAGTAACAAATATAAGATTTAACTTACATTAAAAACACAAACTCGTTTTTCAACACCACAAATTATCAATTTTACACTGTAAAATTTGGTATTTTTCATCCCCCCAAAACATGTGATGTTAGTGCCCACATTGCAAGAAAAAAATCATTTTTCCCATGGTTAACATTTTTTAAAAGAGAAATTACGATACTCATGTGAGAAGAAAAAGCAGTTTTCATGCAGCAGTATCTGCAGCAACCTCCAGAGTCGAAAAATGAAGCCAATGCAGAATTGCAAATACCTGCAGGTCCTCGAATGTCCATAAGAGGCTGGCTGCAAAGGTCCCCTTAAGTGCCAATATTATAATTGTCACTTTCAGAGAAGACTTAAACATGTTTACAGCATGGTTAAACAATCAATTTTGTTCTTGATATGTAGACAAGTTGTTCATTCATGACAACGGTTCAGAGATGAGTTTAGGCTAAGAGTTTTGCATAACTAGGCATTCACAGCAGAACAGATTCTTGTGTCGGTTTGAAGCAGACACTCACGGTTATGGAAAGTTCAATGACTCTTATGTTACGTTTCCTCTCACCGTTTCTTCTCTACTCTGATAATCCGGTGCACACAGCACTGCAGGAGCCTCATTGGTCAACAGAGCTGTGTCAACATCATGGTAGATGGAAGAGGGTTTGGTCCACTGATTATTTTTAAGTCCCACCCTTTTCAGACAGAATTCTGCCTTTGAGATAGAAGACAACATCTAGAATTCTACCTTAAAGATCAAAGGCAACATTCTAAAATTCTACCTTTACAATCAAAGTCACATTCTAGAATTATATCTTTATGAACAAATACACCATTTTAGAATTCTGCCTTTCAGATCAAAGACAACATTCTAGAATTCTGTCTTTAAGATCAAATACAACATTCTCTAGAATTCTGCCGATAAGATCAAAGACAACATTCTAGAATTCTGTCTTTAACATTCTAGAATTCTGTCTTTAAGATCAAAGACAACATTCTAGAATTCTGTCTTTAACATTCTAGAATTCTGCCTTTAAGATCAAACACAACATTCTAGAATTCTGTTTTTAAGATCAAAGACTCCATTCTAGAATTCTACCTTAAGATCACAGACTACATTCTAGAATCTGTCTTTAGGATCAAAGACAACATTCTAGAAATATTTCTTTAAGATCAAAGACAACATACTCTAGAATTTTTTCTTTAAGATCAAAGACAACATTCTAGAATTCTACCTTTAAGATCAAGGAAAAGATTCTAGAATGATGTCTCTGATCTAAGAATTCTGAGAGAAATGTCAACGTTTTAAAGCAAAGAGGATCTAAAAAAGTATTTAATTTGCTCCTACTAATTCAAACTAAACTAGTCAGAAACATATACACTGTGACATAAATCAGCATGATAAGAACTAACTATAATGACAGAAACCATGTTTGACAAATATTTATTTTATCTTTATTTTGACATTATACTTTTAACCATATCTCATCTGTTAACATGAAGGTGGCTGGGATTATTACCAATACTTCAGACAGTCACCAGGGGGAGCTCTAGAAGTTTTGCTGTCAATGTTTTTACTCATTTTATGCAAACAGCATTTACATTATGACCAAAACCACCACATATTTGTTCCTACAGCCCACAGGAGTTGTAAAGTAAACTTACAGAAAATACAGAACTACTGCAGGAATCTGATCCTAGACCAGCAGAGAGATCTGAGGGCTTCAGCAGATCAGAAAAAACACCTCTTGCTTTAACAGAGTGTCAAACTCTCATACACAGATAGTCGCTGCAGTAGAATGGGCTCACTGGACTGATGTGATCCTCCACCTCAGCCTCCCTGCCGGCTTTGTTCGTCGTTTCCTCTTTTCAAACAGCTTTTGTTGAGTGAACTTGAAGCGTCTGAAGGTTAATTGAGCTGGGAAGCTGCTGTCAGCCGATTCTTTAACTCCTCCTGGAAATAAAACTAAGAGCCTCTCAGGCGGGCCGGGGGCCAGAACTGGACTGAACCAGCCAACAGGAACAGAAACAGAGCCAAACTTTAAGAAAGCCCAATGATACTGAGAGAGGAGACACTCTCATTGCCAGCATTACTGTATACATTGCACACAAACAGTCAGTCATTGTGAGTTTGTGACACAATGATGAGACTAGCCACGGTCCAAGTGTAGATGAGTTTGTCGCATGGATTTTAAAACACGTTTCAAATCATGAGCCAATAATCATTAAAAACCAGGCTTTTTGGGCACTGTTGTAGCTCTGCTGGTGGAGCAGGCGCCCCATGTATGGAGCCTCCAGTCCTTGTCAATTGATTTCTAGTCCAGGCAGGATTTGGTGCATGTCATCCCCCACTCTCTCCATTCCCTGTCTCACAGCAGCGCTTATTGTCCAAGCAGAAGCAATGCAGCTCAGTGTTTTCAGCATTCGGCATCTTAAAGGTTTACTGTTTCCAAGATTCAAGTGTGTTTAATGTTTATAATTATTGTTACGAGCTAGCCCAAGTGGGTATATTATTAAGGACACAAGCTACCCTTAGCCTGAAGGGTCAATTATGACTGGAACTACAGGTTTGTCTCTGAGTTTAGTTGTAGTTGGGTCTAAATTGGATGATACCAAAGCTCTGAAGCTTGTGTAACTCGGCTGAACCACAATGCTTCATGATAAAGTGTCGGAACTTGTGTGGAGGGGGAAATGTCACATGACTGATGACATTTGAAGCTTCAAAAACTCTTCATGCAGCGTGAAATTTTGGAAAGTCAGTATGTAAAATATGTGATTGAGGGAAACCTAACATGCTTACTTTTATTGGCAATGTGCAAACACAATAATTAAACAGTAGCACTTTGTGACGACGGAGGGTTTGTAATTTACTGGCAACCCACCCACACAAAAGTATAATAATTGAATGCAGTCATCTGAACAAAGGGAGGCGTGTATAAGGATAGTTTTATTTCATATCACTGTCTTCTCCGACTTTTATTTATCAAACATTATAATATAATATGAATTTCAGAGAGGTTTGTTGACGCTTCACACCATAAACAAGAGGGCTGCCTTAAGTTTTACATCCACTGGATGTAACTGTACTCGCCAAGTTTAACCTTCAAAGCATCAAATCTTACATTTCTCCTCTCTACAATCTGATCTTTATATACTGGGGAGTAAGAGCATGGTGTTTTGCGTATATGCTCTCTGCCTTCCCTTGTCTGACTCGTGCACAACTTGTCCGCTAACCTGCATCTGTCTAATAAATAAAGTGAATCTCAGATTTAGTGTAGCAGCATCTCAAACCAACAGGATCTGTGTGACCTTGAACCAAACGTTAATGAATGCTGCCTGCAGGCCAAAATGTCCTCAGATCGCCTGGATTCATCCCTCTTCAGGAGAGTTATTACTGCAGAGAGCTCAGAGCCGGAGGCAGGGGCTTAAAAGGAAAAACATCCCACATCACATTTGTCTTCTAAACAGCTTACATTCTTGTATTTAGACTTTTTTAAATTTGAAACTCAAAATAAAAGGACTCAAATCTATGTTTCAAACATGTAAAATCTGTAAAATAAAACAAATATACATTGATATAGTGCATATAGAAAAAATGTATATAAAGAATAATACTAAATTAAAATAAATATAACTATAGCACCAAGTCTGCTGAAAAAGTGTTTATTTTTGGTGAATGTGAAGAGGAAAAGTAATTTTATAAAATCAGGATGCATTACACGTCAGTGTCCACTGGGGGGCGCTAAAGCACAGCATACTATTTATATTCACAATGCTTTACTGTGTGCAGAAAAATATTCATATTTATGAATGACAGACAGGGTTCCCACTCTTTTCCAGAGATCATTTTCCAGGTCATTTTCCAGGACATTTTCATTGATGATCAAGCTGGTATGACAGTCTAAATTTAGTTCCTAATTTAGTTCCTAAATAGTCTAATATGTTCCTCTCAGTGGAAGTCTACATTGAAAGACATGTAGTCTATGGCTATCAATGAAATCATCTCTTACATACTTAAAAATTATGGCAAATTGATAATAGAATAATGCAACCACAGATGTACAGCACTTCACTTTATTAGTGCAACCAAGTAACAATGATGGGCAACTCTCATCTCAGCTTTCTCTTTTCTCAAAAAATATAAAATGAGCAAAAAAAAAAAGAGCCTGAAAAGGAATCTGGAAGCTGCCTTATTGAAATAATTAAATAATAATAATGATCAGAGGATCAGTGCATTAATGACCTAAATAGAACTGAATGACAAAAATGGCCACAAATGTTTCTCAACTCAACTCAGACTCAAAATATACCTGCTTAATCATGATATTCATCCTGCTAAGTGGTTGATATAAAACAAAGCAAATGTCACATTTTTTTATTTGAGTTACCGTAAACTCTGAAAAAATCACACCGGTGTGAAGACGCACTCTGTATTTGAAGATCTCTCAGAGATTTTAAAAAATGTTAACTGTCTTCCTGCATGGCGAAGTCTATTATGATCAGCAATGTCTACAACGTGGAGTTTCTGTGCAGCTGTGTCGCTCTTTTTGTTCCGTTTGTTTTCACTATTGGGAGTTTGCACTCCTACTAGCTAGATCAGGGGTTCTCAAAGTTTTTGGAGCTTGTTCGGTTCTGGATCGGGTCTGGTTCCGTTCTGGTTGGGTTTGCTTGAGTTTGCTTGAGTTTGGTTCTGGTTCTGTTTGCTTGAGTTCGGTTCTGGTTCGGTTCTGTTCTGGTTCGGATCTGTTCTGGTTCTGGTTCGGTTATGGTACGGTTCGGTTCTGGTTCAGTTCTGGAACTGTTCTGGTTCGGGTCTGGTTCGGTTCTGGTTGGGTTTGCTTGAGTTTGGTTCTGGTTCTGTTTGCTTAAGTTTAGTTCTGGTTCTAACCCTAACCCTAATCATGACCCTAACCCTAACCCTAACCCTAATCCTAACCCTAACCCTAATCATAACCCTTACCCTAACCAAAACCCTAACCAAAACCCTAATCCTAACCCTAATCATAACCTTAACCCTAATCACAACCCTAACCCTAATCCCAACCCTAAAGCTAACCCTAACCCTAATCATAACCCTAACCCTAACCCTAACCCTGATCCTAATCCTAACCCTAATCCTAACCCTAATCATAACCTTACCCTAACCCTAATCCCAACCCTAAAGCTAACCCTAATCCTAACGCTAACCCTAACCCTAACCCTAACCCTAATCCTAACCCAAACCCTAATCCTAACCCTAACCCTAATGCTAATTCCAACCCTAACCCTAACCACAACTCTAATCCTAACCCTAACCCTAATCCTAATCACAACCCTAACCCTATCCCTAATCACAACCCTAACCCTATCCCTAACCCTAATCACAACCCTAACCCTATCCCTAACCCTAATCATAATCCTAACCCTAGGATCAGGGTAAGAATGGGTTTGTAACAGAATAAATGCACAAAATTGGTCAATTATAAGGCTTCTCATAAAAAAACTGTACGTAAAAGGGTTTTCAACACAAACCATTAGATTTTGCAAAGTTAAGGTAAAATATACAAAAGATCCTAAATGAAGAGCCGTTCGGGAGTTGAAAGAGCTGGCTCTTCTTTGGGAGCCGAGTTAAAAGAGCCGGCTCTCTGAAAAGAGCTGAACTTCTCATCACTAAAGCACATGCTTTCTATCATTTGCACTCTTAGTTTCCCTTGGAACTATTTGTATTGTAAAATGTATCAATGTAAATACTTGAGACCTGTACCATAGTGATAAACAGATAACACTTCAATTTGAATCAAGTAAATACCACTTGTATACTTTTAAACAGAGGGTCATTTCATTCCTTGTGGACTCAACATGACAGCATTTATACTTTTCAAGTAATTGATCTTAAACGCTTTCAGAAAATTAACAGTAGCAAGACTCACATATCCCTTCAGACACCAAATGGAATCATAACAATGGTGTATGTGCTGTTTTGTAATGACACAGCACAATTTTATAATTTATTAGAAATTTATTAAAATTATTTCACGGACCCCCACGCTATGGTTCGCGGACCCCCAGGGGTCCCAGGACCCCACTTTGACTGAGCCAGAGTACGGTAATTGAGCTCTCAGCCTGCAGAGAAAGTTGTGAGGCACAGACCCCCGAGCTCTCTGCCCGACTCTGCTGGTCACACTATAATTTAAATATAAGACTCTTTGAATCAAAAGAGCACTCTACAAGGTTCATGCACCATAAAACTAGACAATATACCCCCGTTTTCTGTGAATGCATGATTATGAAGTGAAGGAGAAAAGATGTGAAAAAAGTTGTGCAGTGTTGCTGTCTCTTCCAGCACAGCGTGCACTCAACTTTCAATGAATGGGGATGTGTTTTGTTAATAGGGTCAGGACTATATGTGATTTTCCAGGACATTTGACTTTTTCTCCCATTTTCCAGGTGTTTTCCAGTACTGGAAAACTGGTCAACTGTTTTCCGGGTTATCAGGAACCCTGGACATAGATAAAAAAAAAATTAAATTCTGGACTTGAACATTATGTTATTTTGTATCATACTGCTCTGTCAATTATATTGTACTTTTTGACCACAAAAGACATGTGTATGAAATATATGTAATGAGAACCAAACCAAACTAAGGGTTTATATATATACATTAATGTAATAAGAAACTTTATTTGTACAGACATTTAAGAAAAATGTGTTGTAAAGATGAGCCAGGGTGCAAAGATTTAGGGGAAAAGGGAAAATGGTCAGCTGTTAAAAATACAACACAGCTTTAACATTGACACATAAAATAAATGTTAATGTTTTTTTTTTTTAGCTTGTAGAGAGGAACTATCTCAAATGTTCCCCCTTCAGATTTTCGCCAAGCATTGCATAACGACACAACCCCGCCCTCTGATTGGCCGAGCGCCCTGTCAATCTGTGACGCAGCGTCCAATCAGAGCGTGCGGCAGGCGATACAAACTGTCAGCGGCCATATTGAGTCTCCGGGGGCCTGCAGCGACGTCCGGTAGTAAACAGTAGATGACGTTACCGCCTGCTCGGCTGTTCGCAGGAAACGGACCGCAGCTGGAAGCCATGAGCCGCCCGTCCTCAGCCGGGGCCGGAGGGGGAGGACTCGGGGCCGGGAAAGCAAGCGGAGGAAAGCACGGAGTTAGTGGAGGCTCCGCGGCCGCCGCTGCAGCAGCAGCAGCCGCGGCCGCAGCGGCGGCAGCAGCCGCCGGTGTGGGCTCTGTGGCCGGGTCGGGGTCTGCTCCCCCTTCCTCCGCGGTGTCCCTGAGCTCCACCGGCCTACCCGGGCAGTCTCCGGAGCTCACAGCGCTGTTCGAGTGCCCGGTATGCTTCGACTACGTCCTGCCGCCCATCCTGCAGTGCCAGGCGGGTCACCTGGTCTGCAACCAGTGCCGCCAGAAGCTGAGCTGCTGCCCGACCTGCCGAGGCCCGCTCACCCCGAGCATCCGGAACCTGGCCATGGAGAAAGTGGCCTCCACGCTGCCGTTCCCCTGCAAGGTAAGCCCAACACACCCTCACCTGGTCTCCCGCTGAGTGGGGACCGACACGAACACGAGCTAACTGCCCACTTCGGTCTACTTTCACACACTTCCTCATCCCGCAGCGAGCGAGCTGACAGGTGTGTGCACGTCTCCGCTACGTCACAGGGGGCCCGCAGGAACCAAAACAAACTCTCATGGTTCCTCTCTTCTCCTTCTTCTTCTGTTTCTTCTTCTTCTGTTTCTTCTGTTTCTTCTTCTTCTTCTGTTTCTTCTTCTTCTTAGAGAGGAATCTTTGGGTCTACATTTGGAGTCAGTGAAGAGATAAGGAAAGCATACTTTACTGTACATCTCTGACTTAGATCAGGTGCATCCTGCAGGAATGTTACTCCAAAAATAAAAAACCCAACATGTCCAGGTTTTACTGTAGATGATATCAATATCACATTGTGTCATCTGCCTGTAATAATATGCTGCTTTTTAAATTTCCTTTCTTCATACACACACACCAGTGTGTCCTGCCTGACCTCTTACTGTCTCTCTTTCCTGTGTGTGTGTGTGTGTGTGTGTGTGTGTGTGTGTGTGTGTGTGTGTGTGTGTGTGTGTGTGTGTGTGTGTGTGCGCGTGTGTGTGCGCGTGTGTGTGAGATCTTTTAGGCAGTAATCATCAACGGCTGGGCGACTAATCAATTTTATCGATTCATTTGTATTTGCGGTTTAGGACCAATTTTGAAACTTTAACTTTGACTTCCTCCTCCACTTCCATTTGGCTCTTGTTAACCTCCCCCATGTTTACTTCCTGCAACATGGCTGCCAGCATTAATGATAGGCTGTTTTCGAAACGGCCTTCGACCTACTACCTACGTATGTAGGGATGGGTACGAATAGTCCAGTACTCGCTGTTGAGCCCATTATTCGAATAGCATTTTGTTATTCGTGCACCTGGCAAGATAACTTGAACTCATACAGCGTTACATGTGTGACCATGTGCTTTTTGTTTTCGCCTAACTGAATATACTAGCTAGGAAAATAATTAACGGGATTTAAACGTTTGACTTCTCCAGCCACGGCATCAGCTTTAGAACACACCGAGCCAGATTTACGGTAGCTACGGCAACACTTTAGGAACACGTTATTCAACTGAAAGCGAAAGCACAACAAACACAGAACCGTCTGCTTCACTTGTGACATGTCAGTTAAAAAAAGTGATGTCTGGAAGTATCTCTAAAAAATAATGAAGTTAGTGTGCAGTGCAAGATATGTGGCGTTAAACTTACATACTTACATAGAAATACTAGTTCTATGCTTAACCACATGCGCTTAAAGCACAAGGAGAAAACAGCGGAGACAGATAACAGGCAGTCTCGCATCACGTAGACATCCGAGTATTTCTGGCATACTGCAGATTTTGCTCTTGTTCACTTATTGCTTACTGAATTTTGGCCAAATCAGTACATACTGCTAGTATAGTAGGCGGTTTCGAAAATGGCCATAGTGTTTGTAGGCTCAGTCTCTTTAGTTGTTTAAACTGGTTTCGTTGTGCAGTGTTGAGACCTCGAACGAACTGCAGTCCACTGCAGTTAGTTCAAAGGCTGTTGCAGCATAATGCTGCAGCAGGGCCGATACTATTTCAGAATCTTGAGCAGAGGCATGAAGCCATGTGGGAGAGACATGTCTCAATAAGAGATGCACTAGACAGCCGCAGCCAATGCAGTTGCACTGCATACAACTAAATATATGATACAGTGGAGAAGCCTGGGCTTATCCACATGCTTCAAACTAGATATGACCCCAGGTATGAGCTACCCAGCTGTAAGTAGCTGAATTTACCTCATCTTGACACCTCTACATGATGAAAGCTCCCAAGCTGGAGCTGGAGGGATGTGGCTTTACTCCGCTACAACAGACATATGGTCCAGTGGAACCATGCAGCCTTATATGAGTTTGACAGTGCATTTATCACCAACGATTGGGTTCTGTGAAGTGTCGGCCTCCAATCTGCTGACTTACCTGATTACAACAAAGGTTAGACCATCACCCAGGGGCGCACAACTTTTCTTGAGTCGTTCCTTTGACATTTGTTTTTGTGTTTTTGAAAAGAAAAATTGAACAAAATCCTAAGTTGAGTTTGTTTAAAAACACAAAAATCAGAGATTTTATTTTGAGGCCATATTGCCCTGCCCTACAACCAGCTGCAGATGACCTGAAGGTACAAAACAGGAGACGTCTTACTTCAGTCAATGCATTAACAGGACGGATGTACTAAAGGAACTCTCCCTCTCCCTTTCTCTTCCTCTCTTTCTCTTCCTGCTATGATGTCACACTACTAAGAGTACGAGAATGAGCTTCCAGCTCGTAAACACCTGATCAGAAATGATCGAACCTTGTATAAACAGATGACGCATCATTTTTAATCTACACGTTATTAATCGAATTGCAAAAAGTGGAGATAAGAACCCGTCTGTTGATCATGGATGGCGATCTTGCACACATAAAATGGTTATTATGACTAAAACAGATGCATGTTCATGAGTCTCAGGTGTGTTGCAGGAGAATCTGATCCCACTTCTTCATGGCAGATTTGAGATCACTTTGTCTGTAGATAAAACATCAGTCATGTTGGTGGAGCTCTTCTTCATTTACATTTCAAACCTGGAAATCTCATCTGCATTCACGCACACGTTCACCACCTACCTGCCGCCGTGTGTGTGTGTGTGTGTGTGTGTGTGTGTGTGTGTGTGTGTGTGTGTGTGTGTGTGTGTGTGTGTGTGTGTGTGTGTGTGTGTGTGTGTGTGTGTGTGTGTGTGTGTGTGTGACCTCTGATGTTGTACACTGAGTGTGTTCAGTCTTTGTTGTCACAAGGTTTCTGACTGATGTAGTAGCTCCCCTGCGGGTCTGCAGCCTCATTCACTCACTGAGTGGATTCGGACAGAATAAAGCGGAGACCACCTGAGTTATTGATTTCTCTGAGTTTTCAAATTAATATTCAGAGCACAGAATCAGGACATGTTGGAGCTGCAGAGAACAGACAGCTTCTTCTTGAATCTTCTGTGTTTATTATGTGAAGTGACCGGCTGGCATCGTGTAGGTCTGTGTGTTTTTTATGATGTTTTTTATGTGAGGCAATGAACCGAACACGGTGTGCTCTAAACAGACTTCTGCTCCTTTAAAGGAAGGTGTGCTTTCTCGCCCTCTTACACTCTGTTATAACATCATCAGGACAAACCGAGTTTCAGGGTCTCCTTTGTCGTATTTTTGGTTTCATGATGCTCCAAATGTCTTTAGTCAGGACTGCAGGTGGTACAGTTCAGCACCTGGACTCTTCTACTACAGAGCCATGCTGTTGTATTACATGCAGGATGTGGTTTTCCATTGTCTTGCTGAAATATGTAAGGTCTTCTTGAAAAAGTCATCGTCTGGATGGCATCATATGTTTCTCCTAAAACTTTTACTGTTCAGCATTAATGGAGACTTCACAGATGTGTAAGCTGCCCATAAAATGGACACATACAGCCAAATGCCACCGGATCAGTGTCCGGTCCGTCTCCGGTCCGCCACGGCACCGTTCTGATAGGTTTCTAGTCAATGTGTGAAATCTCGCTGGATCCGCTTCGTTGCGTTCTGGCTGCGTCTCTGATACAGCAGGTCGGAGCCCTCCAGATCAGATACACAAGACTTCTATTATTTTTCAAAAACAAATGAAAACGTCTGGTTAATTTTCAGAATAAAACACTCTGTGTTATCCCCAGATCGTATTTCACTTAACTACAACAACAAACATCATGATGAGCGGAGCCAGGCCTGGAGTCAACAAGTCTGAGGTTTTCACAGGACGGTAAAGACAACATGGATGAGGAGAGGAGGAGGATATTAATTAATGCAGTAATTACCGCGGGGAAACCTCGGTCACATGACTCTAGAGCTCTGTCCGGTGGTCTTCGCTCCGTGCTTAGTTCCAAAAACGCAACCGGTGGGTGATGACGGATGAGAGAGCACGGGGCCAGACCGAAGCGGATCGGAGACAGACCAGACATGGATCTGGTGGAAGTCCCGTGTTATGATCCCCATACCATCAGGGATGCCAGCTTTGAACTGTGAGCTGATAACAAGCCGGGTGGTCCCTCTCCTCTTTAGAACAGAGGACACAGCGTCCATGATTTCCAAAAAAAAAGTCAGATTTTGATTCATCAGACCACAGGACAGTTTTCCACTTCCCCTAAGTCCATCTTATCCGGGCTCAGGTCCAGAGATATCAACATATTTTTCGTTCTCTTTGTTGCAGCCTCGTTCTGCATGATTCTTTTTATGAGCCTGGTTCAATGTTGATAGTCTGCGTGTTAAAGAATTTGTACGCCTCTTTATGTTCTCTAGCTATGCAACACGGCCAATTGGCTTTGTGTGTTATGTTACAGTGGAAATCAAATTAAACTATATATAATTATTATAAATAGACAGAGTCCTGAAGACATTCTACATTAGAATTCATGCTAGTTTTTCGAGACTACCAGCCCTAGCTTTAAATGAAGTCCAACATTTTTGGAATTCTGGTTGTACGTGGTGTCGAGCTTCTCGCTGTGGTGCCGTTCTTGCATCATGTTGGACGTGGATAAATTTGATTCATCAGTGTCTTTCAAGCTTTGTAGACAGTTGTCTTCTCGCTCAGCTCCCAAAACAAGATGATGGATCCTAAACTGCCACCGGATCCGTGTCTGGCCCGTCTCTGATCCATCACGGCACCTGATCTGATAGGTTTTTGTTTTAGTCAACGTGTTCACTTCCACCGGACCTGCTTCGTTGCGTTCCGGCTGCCTGTGCTGGAGCACTACACATCAGTCTCAACAGAGCAGATCAAGTGGGACAGGAAAAGGAGGAGGATATTCGTTACTGCAGTAATTACCATAATTACAGGAAAACTTCGCTCACATGACTCCAGCTGTCCAGCTCTGTGGCTATCCCGATCCGTGCTGTGTTCTGAAAACGCAGTTTTGATTAGGGGTGCAACGGATCACGGTTCGGATTGTATCCCTGTTTTGAGTCACGGATCGGATCATTTTTCGGATCAACAAAAAAGAAAGAAGACAAGACAAATATAACTTTGTTCTCCATTTATTTTGTAAAACACTTTTAAACTTTAGCCCATTAAATAGAAACAACATTCAACTCAAAATTTACTGCATGTGCAAAGCACCCTATCTGTGGGCCCAGTCCTGCCTCATTCACTGCATTTCATGGCATGGCATGGCAAGTGAAGGAGCAGAGGAACTTCAAAAGTTTCACTCCATTCTTCTTTCAATCGCTGATTTTCACTGTCCACTTTTCTTTGAGCTGCAAACTGTGAACACACCGTTTTCATGCACTCTAGGGTCCTACAGCTGGCAAAGTGCCAATATGCGAATTGCTCCTTAAACGAAAGTGAAAGTTAAAAATTGCACTCGCAGCAGTGGACTCTAAGTGACCCAGTAACAGCCTGTCTGCGAATCGATGACATGGAGACAAGTCCTGGTAAACACGCGGTGACCCGACCAAAACACAGAGTGAAGGAAAAACGGTTCGGGGGCCACAAAGAAGCGGCTGGATGCGGCCCTCCGACCGCCTATTGACGGCCTCTGGTCTAGTGGGTGCGCGACGGAATTCATAACGTGGCTCAAGCACATTCAGCATTCACTGTATTTCACAGGGAAACTAAAATGCTCCCATACATGTGACATAAAAGACGCAGGAGGTTTTTCAAGTTCCTCTGTTCCTTCACTTGCCATGACTACCACTGCACTTAACTAGTGAGTGTGGATTGAACATGCGGTCATCACGTGAACACGCGCAGCTTTTTTTTTTTTCATCAACCAATCCGTGGAACACGTCCGTGCTGAACCGTGGAGAGGCATCCGTATGGATCACTGATCAACGATGATCCGTTCACCACTAGTGTTGACAGATGAGAGAGCATGGAGGCTGACCGCAACGAATCGGAGACGAACCGGACACGAATCTGGTGGAAGTCCCGGGTAAGAGACATAATGACGTCAAACAAGAGAAGACAAAAGCAGATAGTGCCCTCTGCTGTTTAAAAAGGAGCACTGCAGGATACTTTTGGAATAGTACCTCATGTGTATCCACTTTTAATGGCTTCTGTTTTTGCTGTACAAAAACTGGATGTCTAATTGTCTGTGTCCAGCTTTGTCTTTCTTTCACAAACACTTTGACACATTTTGAGTTTTAACTGTCATAGTACACAGAAGCAGTTTTGGACACCTTGTTTGTTTACATTCTTGCTCCTGTAAGTCGGCCCCTGGTTTCTCCTTCATGATGACATCAGCAATGAACGAGGGGAAAGATGGCGAGCTACGACTGATTTACAGCAACAGCATGACTCTCTAATGGTGTTATCTGACAAAGAGAGTGTAGTCTAATTAACCAGCACATTAAATAGTAAATAAAAACGTCACTCAATATCAAAACAACATGACTGACTGTCAGGAGGAGGATTTCTGTCACATGACAACATCTGAAAATTCTGTGTTTTTAGAGGAGACAAAAAACATGTTTTTATAAAAGGAAGAGAAAGAAATCTGTGTGTGTGTGTGTGTGTGTGTGTGTGTGTGTGTGTGTGTGTTGCGGTGTGTGTGTGTGCGTGTTGCGGTGTGTGTGTGTGCGTGTTACGGTGTGTGTGTGTTGGGGGGAGTCGACAGATGCTGGGAGGAGGAGGAGGAGGAGGATCGTACTCGGCTGAGCGATACCCTCCTTGTATTCTCTCTCTCTCTCTCTCTCTCTCTCTCTCTCTCTCTCTCTCTCTCTCTCTCTCTCTCTCTCTCTCTCTCTCTTTCTTTCTTTCTCCCCACCCCCACAATGTGTGTTTGTGTGTTCACGTGTGTGTGTGCTGCAGCGGCGTCTCGTGACTGTGCTGCTCGGTCGGTTGGAGGGTGAATGTTTTTCTGCTGCTCAGTCAGAGAGAGGAAGAGAGCGGCCGATAGTGAAATCAGAGAGAGAGGAGGGAGAGTGTGTGTGTGTGTTTGAGTGTCTCTGGTTTTGAACGGACAAGCGCCACATAGCTCTGGAGAGAGTGTGTCGGCATCCGTGTTCCAGCTCTGAGATCTGTGACAGTGTGCGTTTCTGGAGGGTCGTTTTTTATCACCACAGAAGAAGAAAACAGTTTGTTGTTTTTATCTTCTTCTGCTGCAGCAGGAGAGAGAGAGAGAGAGAGAGAGAGAGAGAGAGAGAGAGAGAGAGAGGAGGCGAGCAGGGTTTAGCTGCATTACTGCTGCGTCCATTCACCAACAGGATCTGGTATGTGTGTATGTGTGTATGTGTGTATGTGTCAGTGTGTGTGTGTGTGTATGTGTGTGTGATTGATTATCTATCAGTTCTTGCTGTGATTAATCATTAAGTACAGTTCCAGCCAGTTTGATGTTTTTGTATACTGATGGACTGAAATTATTCACTATAGGTTATTTGTATCAAATTAATTGATTAATTGTGCAAGCTAAGGTGTGTGTGTGTGTGTGTGTGTGTGTGTGTGTGTGTGTGTGTGTGTGTGTGTGTGTGTGTGTGTGTGTGTGTGTGTGTGTGTGTGTGTGTGTGTGTGTGTGTGTGTGTGTGTGTGTGTGTGTGTGTGCCTGATGCATGGCTGGTTGTGTGTTAGTTGTTGTCTTCTATTGATTCATCTGCCAATTATATCTTTGATCGGTTGTTAAATATTCCGAAAAACCTCCAATTATTCACATTTTTCTTGTTTTATGTCAAAACAAAAAAATACAAGCAGCATTTTATATTTTGATAATAATGATAGTAAAATAGTTTAATTTTGATTAAAGCAAGTTGTTGTTTTTGGAGAAAGTGTTGTTTTTAGGCGAGAATCTGTGTCTAAAAAGCAGTCTGAAGATAGTTGAGTTCAACCTTTTTCCATCATTGTTGATAAAAACTAATAGATTATGATTTTGTGATTTTTGTGGATAAATTCTTACTAATGCAGATGTGATGATACACTGAACTCAGATTCAACTTTCCCACCATTTTTTTTAGCAGTGTAGGTAACCCAATATATGTCCAGCTTTAAAGAACAGGTCTCCTCATTGAAATGTTAGGGCCTGTGTCCACTGACAGCTTTTATTTGTTCTGGAAGTGCCATATTTCAGCACAAACAAGGCAGATAAGTGACAAACATAGTTCAACTTTTGTGACACCGCCCTGTCCGCCCGCCATTGTGCTATCTCCTTCGCCTGCCAATCATAATAAAAAAGGGGCGGAGCTTCTGATATCAACTTTGTCAACAAAAGTGACGTCCCTGTCTCTACGCTTCTATCTAGTGACTGTCAGAAGAGACATAATGACGTCCAATAAGAGAAGGCAGAGGGAGATAGAGTAATAATCATTACACACAGTATACTATTTGATATTTCTTTGTTATAAATTTCAATCAAATTGTGCAAATCACCTCAAACTGAGAAAAATTAAAACTTCACATAATCTCATTTTACGCTAAATACCTGCTTCGTGTTGGCAGCGTCAGAAATGATGGATTCAAGAAGTTTATCAGAAAACTAAATCCAGATACAAACTAACAAACAGTCTGGTTTCTTCAACATTCACTCACAAGCAAAAATCTGCCTTTAAATTTAGATGAAAGAATGATTAGATATTTATCGTGATAATTATCGATATTGACTGAGTGGCTCCAACTCTTTGCTGGTATAGATCTGAGAACCGCTTACGGCAGGGGCGGGGTTGCCGTGATCAAAACCAAAAACCAAGCGTGTTTCCGCCATTGTCCTGCAGTGAAAAAATAAAACAGACTAATGGATTCCAAGGCAAAGCAGTGGTCGGCTGAGGAGACAAGCTATCGTCGTTGTTGCTGTGAGGGAAAGTTTGCGCTAGTGCTGCTGGGAAAAGTAGTCACGTAAATCTGCTGCATGACGTTCCTCTTCCACAGGCTCAAGCAGGCAGAAAAACAAAGGGGTGCTGTGTTGGTTCCCGAGTTCAACCAGCTCCGAACCAGCGACAGCACCAGCCCAGAAATACAACCCGGTTTGTGTTGGTCGAAAAGAGGTATATGAGGACTGACTCACCTGCAGCTTTTAGCACATCCATATTGGCTTCATGGAAGGTCTTAATGGCGAGAAAATGACGTATTGTATCAAACAAAAAAAACGTATTCAAAGACTTTAGTAAAAACTTCAAAATTTTGGAATGACTTCTTCCTTGTTCCAAGTTTGGTGAATGTCTTCATTACACAGCTCTTATAGTAGGAAAATGATGTCGCTACAGAGAAACATTCCCTTCAACTATAAAGACGATTTCCTGTAGTTATGTGGACGAGTTAGTTTCATGTAATCGCTGCATTACTGCTCATTGCAGGAGGCTGCACTGTAGAACAATGTGGTCCGATACTATTTTTATCCACATGCACATTTGCTCTGAGAGGCTTTATAAAGACGGTGCTTCAGTGGACTTTATGTTGTCATCCTGGAGACAATGTGACTGAACTCACATGTGGAGTTTGTGCTGCTGTGGAGTTTTAATCTCTCTGATATTTGATCTCCACGTGGCTCTGCGGTCCATCTGAACAGCTGCTGACCGCCTGCTGTCTGTTTCACTCCTTTGGCCTGTCTGGGGATGTACGGAGAGCAGAGAGGGACAAACAACTACAATAAATCAAAGTTTGACTTCAAAGTAGGAGCTGTAAATTTAAAGAACGTCAACAGGTTCAGGTGTGAAAATCCTTTCAGTCAGTGACACAGAAAGATAAGTGAAGGTGTAAATCTTTGATGGAGGGTGTTATGACTATAATAGATCAATAAATAACATTTGAAAGCGACACTTAAAGATTTGCAGGACTCTGAAAAAATGGCAGATGAATCAATAATTACACTCCTTGTTTCGTGTGTACAGTGTGGCTTTTTGTTTTCATTGTCATTCAGCCTGAAGCCAGAAAAGTGCATTTATTTGCCTTTGGTTTGTTTAGTTTAGTTTGTTTAACCTGCTGGAAACAGGTCTTGTGTTTGAAAAAGAAGAGACTTCTGTGGATAACTCGGCTCATGAAAAACAAAAAGATCTGACAAAAATCAGGAAAAATAAATAATTAAAAAGCACCGAATCAAAATTGTCAAAAAAATGTCAAAATTCAGGTGATTTATTTTTGACATTTTCGTTTGAATACACCTGCAGGGATGATAGAAAGGTTTCCTTTCATCTGTAAATGTCCTTGCTGGATTGTGGATCAGGTGAGCTGTAAATGTACACCTGCTTTACCTTTTACATGATCAAAGAGATCCATGTGTTTCTGTTCTGAAGACCAGGGAGGAATTCATCAGAGAAATTCACGAGGGGGAGATACCTGCTCCGTGTGAGGGTGAAACATGTCTCTTCTTGTTCCTGGACTCAAAGTCTCGAAGTGATCAGGTCTGTTTATACGTATGTCTGTGTGTCAGCAGCGTGTGTATGTTCGATGCTGTGTCCAGCCTCCTGCCTGCCTCTCCTCAGGGAGCTGGCTCAGTGGCGCTGCCTGCTGGGCTGGCATCGCCACCATGGAGTCGGTGCAAGTAGTGCTGCGGGGCTAACTGCTAACACAGGACAACAACTTCAACAACATCAGCAGCAGGGGTCAGAGGTCAAAGGCAGAGGGGGCCGACCCGTAGGCCGCACCAAACCGCTGCCGGTCAGCCAGGTGAGTCCAGGTCCAAAACGCAAGCCGGCCCTGTAGCTGCTGACATCTGCAGCAGTCTGTGTGGATGCGGTGTGTTTGTCCAAGTTGTTTTTAAACTCATGAGGCAGATGATGCATAATTTAATAGTAACAGCTTTCATCCCGATTTGTATTCTGCCTGCAGCGATGTCAGTCAAACAAAAAGATACTGGAAAATAAATCACATCTTTATGCTGATGGATTTTTAGTGGATCCTTAAAAGCCTGTCCAGTTTTATTCACTGATGAACTACATACAAATGTAGATACTCTGGGGTCTGGATAGTTTAGGAAGGATTCTGTTTTATGTCTGCGGTACGTTTGTTATTAAAGTAGTGTTGACCAATCAGGTATCAGCAGGAAAAACAGTATTTTTATACAGAGAGCAAAAGCAGGAGGAACACAATCCAGCATAATGACACCCCTGCTCCCATGGTAGGTAATCTGAGGAGGATTTATTTCTCTCTATAAACAGATATCTGCATGAAGAGCTGCTAACAATCTGTTCTAGATCAAACATTTACACTGAGATGCAAATCTGCTTGATGCTGTGTCACTAAAGACAATCAGCGTTTAGATTTCCTGACTTCCTGGAACGCAGCATCAGAAATGATAGATCCCACCTCCATTCAACAAACAAACATTGTAAAAGTAGTTTTCTTCTCCTCTTCAGGACAGACCTGAAAAAGCTTTTTACTTTCAGCTACAACTAACCTGTGATTACAGGTGAACATGTTCAGGATCTCATGGTCTGGATTTTAGTCTGAGAAGTGTTCTGCAGCCTGTTGCACCAGCGGTGCATAAGTTCAAACGTAGCGTAGTTTGAGCGCAATTTCCCATTTAGGATGGAGTTTACACTCTACTAACGTTTTGGGCGTAGCACTAGCTGAGATAGTTCCAACGTCAGCCTAAGTTACAACCTTATTCTTACACTTAGCTCCCAGTAGGTGTAAAGTCCTCCTTAGAATACTGGTTTACATGCTGCGTCGTTTTGAAAGGTGGGATGATTTGGAGGATGAGGAGATACAGAGGGTTCTCCCAGCTATATTACTTCAGCAACGTGTTATCTGCAAGAGATTATATCCTTTGGAAAAATATGAAGACCAAGATTTGCACTCTGGAATATTAACGTATGTTGTAGTTGATCATTTTACCACTCGATGTCACTGTTATTACACACACCGCAGATTAAGGATTTAGGTTATATTGATCACCTTACTATGACACTTAATCAAGATTTACATACCTTCTGTTTTTGTTCTGTGACAGTAACAGAAGTTTGTTTCAGCTATTGGTCAGTTCTGATCAAGCAGCAACCTCAGGTCTCAAACGATGAAGCCTATGCGGAAGTGCTCTAAACTGCAATACATCGAAAATCCGCTTGAGGCCGGCTGCAGAAACACCGGAAACCACATAGATATGAATGGGAAAAAGACGATCTTTGCAGCGTTAATAAACATGTTTACAGCCTGGTTCAAAAACGGCTTGGCCCTATGAAGCTAATCTCTCTAATGGCACACACTGTACGGGGGGTGAATTTTTTTCTAACATGATGGTTCAGAAGATATTAAGATTACCAGTTTTGCCCAAATAAGAATATGACTGACTCCCGGTCCGGAACACATAGCTATTGGCTAGGAGGCTCACACTACGTTACACTCTGCCTGGTTGAGTTCCACCTTTCCAATATGGCTGCTGCCGTCGATTGGCTTCAAAACAGCTCTCAGGAACAGATGGGTGACGTCACGGATACTACGTCCATATTTTATACAGTCTATGGTTCTGAGACGATTAGTCACGAAAGATAATGTAACAACCCCTGCATAAAAAATTGGTGCTTTCCTATGATTGGATGCTGGAAGTGTAAACTTGAGAATGTTTTGGTTAGTTTGGACGTTACGGTCTACTAGTTGAGATTAACCTTACGTCTCTGTGGTGAAACCAAACACAGACACAACTTAAGTTACAAACTAACTGGCTTCAGCGTATGGTTTAGTGAGGACTTTACACCCTAACTTAGGACACAATTTACGCACAGCTGGTGCAACAGGCTGCTGGTCTCTGTCTGTCTGTTGTTTGAGTAGTATTGACCAATCAGGTATCAGCAGGCTTTGGTGTTTGCAGGAAAAACATTCTGTATGGAGAGCAACAGCAGCTGTTCTAGGATTCTGAGATCAAAGACCAAATTCTGTCTTTGATCTCGTAATTCTGAGAAAAAATTGACATTCCGTGGAGAAGGTCAGACCTAAAAAAAACATCAGGGGCCCTAATCCTCCCACACAAACATATGAAAAAGTAATTTTCTTTTTCATGTCCATACCGTGTGAAGCCTCTGTGGAACTTACTGATTACAGTGAAACTGAGACTGAGTAAGTTCAGACGAACACTCGTCCGCCAAACTGAGAAAACTGAGCTGTTTTTTTTCTCTCCTTCTGAGGATTGTACTCTCACAACCCGAGTTATATGATACGTTCAGGGTCTTGACCGAGAATAAAAGATGCTCCGTCCTCTCTTTACCAGAGTCATGTGACATGACCTCATCTGTTAAGATCCCCTGATTAATCTGATTATTGATCTGAAACAAACTGACTCCACTGTATTCCCGCCATAGAAAAAAAACCTCTGAACCGCTCTGAACCTGAGTGTGATGGAGGGAATCTTTCTACCTCTAACCCATTTCGCAAGCTGTCTCACCACACACACACACACACACACACACACACATGCGCACGTTGCTTTTAGCGTGATTGGTATTGATCGCGGCTCTGCAGAGTGTTTTTCTTGCTGTGCTGTTCTGATGGATCTGGTGTGAGCTGGTTGATATTTAGTTCAGGTTAAAGGTGTTATCTGCAGCTGTTCAGCCACTGCTTGAATAATGTGTGGGCTGTGGTGTCTAAAGCTGCTGAACCAATATGTTTGGTCTGACACATGAGCTGTTTTAACTTGAATTAGAGATGGATTGATTGTCTCAGGATGTTTTTTCTCAGGTGTACCAGTATCAAAGAAATCTTTGAAGTCATGTCGAAAGTATCTCCTGGGAGAAGTTTATTTTTACATCATAAAGTGTCCCACTCAGTATGCATCTGGGTCGGTATTATTTAAAAATAGTTGTACATTTTCATCTGAGCTGTGTTGCTCAGTCGATACAAACGGCTGCATGAGATCTTTGTTTGCATAATCCTGTTTAAGCTTATCCTGAATACAATCTTTAAATAGCTGGAGCTTTTATTTCTTTGTAGGGAAAGATGAAGCTTCTTTTTTATCCACCAACACATCCTTTGTTGGTTCATCATGTGTAGCCTAAAATGCAGTGAAACCATATGGGAGCTTAGATCTGGCTGACCATGATCTCTGTTTATTTTTTATAGGTTCAAACTGAGGTCAAATTAAAATTTAGAAAGGTAGAGCATCATTTAAGATGTAAGTTACGCCGTCCTAGGGGTGGGCAACATGACAAATATGTCATCAAAAAGTTCTTATGGTAGAATGACAATCTAGATAGAAGTATGCGTTAATGCAAGGTACTGATAAAACAGGTGTGGGTCTGTGACATCCTGAACAAGAGAAAACGGCAGAGATTTTGTCCACCATCAAAAAGTTTTGTGATATCTTTATAAAACACACAAATTACTACTATTTTCTTAATGTAAAAACTACCTCTGCTACTCACCACTGCACTTTTATCATATTTTTTAGCCTGTACATATTAGTCATGCCTATTTGTTGTTTTTCTGTATTTATAGCTGATGTCATTTTTATTATTTTTATTTTATTTTTATTTTTATTTGTATGCCTTATTCTTATGCCTTGTACAAAGAGAGCACAGTTTACCTAAGTCAAATTCCTTGTGTGTTCAAGCATACCTGGCCAATAAAGCTGATTCTGATTCTGATTCTCAAATGTGGGGTTCAGAGTAAAGTTTGCTGTTTCAGATTAGCATACCATAAAGCCTGGACTATACTTATGCATTGACCCGTGAGAACTGCATACTTCTGCGTTTGAGTGTCCATGTCGCTGTGCAATACTCCAAACACTTGTCGAAAATACGATTTCCTCCTTAGCCACCATATCACCAGTATCGGCCTGAGGACTTACATGCTGCTTGTTTGTGCACAGGATACTATGGTGACTTTGAGCATATTATTTGAAGTTGGAGCTGATACACGTTGAGCAGCAGTTATTGCAAAAGAAAAAAGAGAGGAGGCTCTACAGGAGATGTAATATACACAGATTCTGGAAATACAATGGTATCAAGCAGACCAATCACAGAGCTTGCTGTTTTCATTGTTCCGACTCTTAGTTACACTCTTAGTGCTAATGCGCCTTAAACACTAGTTGCCACCAAGCAGCAACCTCCGGTCTAAAAATATGAGTCCAATGCGGAAGTGTTAAAAGCTGCAGTTCATCGAGGATCCACTTGAAGCTGGCTCCAGAAGTACCAGAAGTCACATACACATGAATGGGAAAAAGACTATCTTTGCAGCAGTAAATAAACATGTTTACAGCCTGGTACAAAATATGAGTGTAGTCTGGATAGCTAATTTCTCGATGTGCTCTCACTGTGAGGGCGGTGAATTTTTTTCTAACGCGGCAATTTTGAAGATATTGAGATTACGAGTCTTCCAATGAGAGGCACAGCTGCCTGCGGGAACGCCGCAGCTGTTGGCTAGGAGGCTCAAACTCTGCCTCTTTACCTCACACTAGGTCGACAGAAGCAATATGGCTTCCGCCGATGATTGGTCTCAAAACAGCCAATCATGTCGCAGGGTGAGAGGTAGGCAGGGCTTAAAGATGTTCGAAGAGGAATATAAAAACAGCTGAAACGAGCGACAGCGACACTGAAGAAAACTCAAAACCTAGCAGGGTTGCATTCACTGCACTCTGGGAAACAATATCACTCTGCCCATAACCCTTAGAATTCTTAAAGGTGAGTGCAAAACTAAAAACACTAATCTACTAAACTGACACACAGTATACAATGTGATATATATTTGTTGTAAATTAAATCAAATTATGCAAATTATCTCAACCTGAGAAAAATAAGAATCTACAAACTAAAACTTCACTGAAATCTCATCATACATTAAAGACCTGCTTCCTGTTAGCACCGTCAGAAATGATGGATTCAAGAAGTTCACCAGAAAACTGAATCCAGATACAAACTAACAAACTGTCTGGTGTCTTCAACTTTCACTCAGGAGCAAAAGTCTGACTTTAAATTTAAATGAAATCATGATTTGATATTTATCGAGATAATTATCAATATCGATAGTCAATATCGCCCAGCGCTAGCTCAAGCACACTTTGTCTCAGACATCTTTGCTTATATTAAAAATGAACATTGATTTGCTTTTTGTTTGGTTGAACTTGTCTTCGGGATGATGCTTGATGAAGTTACATTTTGTGATTCTACCACCTCACCTTGAAACATTAACTTTGCAGACGCTATGTTGGCTCCGACTGGAATAATGCACATGCCTACTGGCAAGCTGATAACACAAGATGTAGTACACTCATGTTGCTGAAGTAAACACAGAACAGCAAAGGACTGACTTAAGTCAGTATCGGACGCATATCTGAAATTGAATTAGAACAGGTGGAGAGTGTTTCCAGTCACCTCCCGTAGAAACAGATCTCAGTTTGGTGTAAATGAAGCAGCAGTTGTGTTGCAGCCTGCTGCTGTTTTCCAGGAAGCTGCTGCTGCGTTCTGACCTGCTGCTGATGAATATTTAATGGGACGAACAGTGAACCTGCTGCTGTGTCACCTTCCTCTGTTTCATCACGTGACTTCTACATTATTCTGATTTTATCCGGTTTAATCATTGGAGTCATTTGTGGATGTAGTGATGAAGGTTTTTAAACTCTGCTGGTTTTTATCAGTGAAATAGTCACGCTGAAGTTTGGCAGATATTTCCTCTGAGGTGTTGCTGTGTGTCTCTGCTCCGTGCAGATTGTGAGTCAGTGTCTCTGCTGCTGTAAATAAGAAATGTGTCACCATGCCTGTGCAAACAACACAAGAGAAAGAGGCTCAAATTTATTTTCACCCATCATTTCTCTTCCCTCTGTCTGCCTCTGTTTCCTCCTGAACATGTGGAGGCGTTCATCAAACACAGACACACTGCTGCTCCTCCAGGAGATCATCCTGTCATCACACTGTCAGAGATAAGTCTGTCGCTGTCACTCCTGTCACATCCTCTTACAACAACCAAACGCTCAGTTTCTAGAATCAGACTCAGGTTATTGTTAAGTAAGTTCAGACATACTAGGAGTTTGTTTTGGTGTTTGGTGCTAAAACAAAGCATATGGAAAAGAAAGCTTGTAAAGTGGAGCTCTCCTGCTGCCAGAAACTTAAAGAGAACAACGTAATAAAAAACAAAACATACAACAACATTGGATTAAGAATTTCAGCTTAGACAAAAGAAGCAGCTGATTATAGAGATGATAATCTGGATATTAAATACTCTTTAAAACAGCGGTTAATTGCTCTTTCATGATTTAAGTGATGATGTCATCAGAGTTGAGGTAAGAGGGACGTACACATCAGATTGTGTAGAAGAAAAGTCATAACACTACAAATGGATGTTTGGCTTCCTACCAGGCGGGGACGCTCTATTAAAAGTCTCTATTCAGGTGCATTGAGGGAAATGTAGGATCAAGTGTTGGACCTAGTTTAAGGGTGTAGCTACACCTCTACTCACCTGCACAACCCTGGACTTGAAGCGCAAGAGTCCTGCTTAATACTTGGCTACTAACTAAAGCTATTAACAAGTTGATTTACAGATGATCTATTGATACAGCTAAAAACATAAATAACTAGTCCCTTCAAGTCCACCTTTGGAAGCGGTTTCAAATCAACGGTTTATTCTTATCAGCCCACTTTCAGATAGAAAAAACATAAAGAAACTGAAGAATTTCCTTTAAGGTTGAAGCCCGAACTTTAGCATTTTTCTGTTATTATTTTGAACTGATACATACAATAACTACAGGACCATGGCAACATCTGATAAAGCCTCCTGCCTCGTTACATTTAAAGTCTGTTAACATTTGATTTGCACTCAACTAGTCTTTAACACTATCACGTTGTGGTTAGTGTCTACTTGTTTCTGTTTTCTTCAATTTGGCCGATGTTTCTGTCTCTTACTTTCGCTCAGCTCCTAGTCTTCCAACCTTTGGGACTGGTCAGACATTTACAAACGGATATTAATATTGTCTGATTTTTACTGGTATAATTTTAATGTTTAAAAATCTGGTGGTATGACAGCCCTAGTGTGGAGTCAGGTTGTCCTTGGCACCTTTGTTTATGATTTAAACCAATCAGAATCGAGCATTTAACACAGCCGGATGATAGAAATTGGAATATGTTTGATGCAGCCCTGAACAGGATGGGTTGTATTCAGTAGTTGGTCTTTCTTGGGCTCATTTGTTGCCAGTGCTGGGCTGTGATGTCATGACCAATCAGCTGCATCTTCTTGACATACTGCAATCAAAGTGAAACTGATTGAAATTTCTGCTCATACTCTTCTCCCCCCCCTCTCTCTGATGTTCAAACAGCATCTCTAACGACACCTCCTCCCTCCCCTGAGTCTCTGTCTTCCTGAGCGCCTCGTGGCCTTGCTGTTTTCACACCTCATTTACTCCCCCTCTTCCTCTCCTCCCCTGAACATGCTGCAGGGTCTATCTATAGGTGCTGTGTTGTTCAGGATGAAAGAGGAAGGGGGAGAAAGGGGGGAGAATCCCATCACTGTGACCTTCAGCAGAATCTCAGAAAAATTTCAGGAGACGGCTACAGAGGGAACATTTACAAACCGAAAGAGCAGAATCAAAAATCCCTCAGAGGGTGATTTTATTCCCCCGCCTCGTCCGGATCAAACAGACCTGGAAGAAAATGAAAATACAGTATCACTGAGAAGAAGAGAGAAAGGAGGAATGATAGAAGATAAAGGAGGAGAAGAAAATAAATAAACAGGGAATGTTTATTAGTATAAGACAAAGTCAACTTAATCTCTTAGTTTTATATTATTTAAGTACTTTTTGCTGATTTTAATATAGTTTTCGAGGTGCCACAAGACAGAAATACATTAAAGAAATAACATTTTTTAAAATGTATTTAAATCTTATTTATAACGGTGTGAAATATCAAAGCAAAGCAATAACCCAAAAATAGATTAAGATGGAAAAAGATAATATTATATTTAAAATGGTATGTTCATATAAGAAATACACAGATTGTACTAACTGACTGATTCACAAAAATGAAATATATCATTTGAATCCAGTAAAGAATAAAAAAGATATAACCAAAATAAATGTAACGTATCATTGCATTGATTTTTTATTTAATATCAGAATTTACTTATGTTTCCTGTATCTGAAAATTTAACATTTTAACTGTACTTTCTCTTCTTTTCTGTCTTCCTTTCTAAATTCACTTATTTATTTCAATTTTTAAGATTTGTTTTATTCACATAATACTTTGTTGCATCTGTAATTTAAATCTTAATTTTTGTCATGTATTTATTTATATTTATTTGTGTTGTAGGTGCTCCTGTGACTCCATACAATTAAGATTTAAAAAAACAAGATAATAGAAGAACAAAAAAAACACCAGCCTTCAATCAGTAGTTGTGATTTTATATACAATGATCAGGAAATTCTGGGTTTGTTTTTAAAATTAGTGACACATTGTCCTTGGATTTGTTTATATTTTTGCTGTCGTTCTTTTTCCTCTCAATATTTGACGTGTCTTATTGAAGTTCTGCCTTAATATTTATTACACAAATAATTTGTTGACTAAATCAGTTTTTTAATCCTGAAATTACTTCATGCAAATTAACCAGAAGTCTTGGTTCCTGTGCTGTTCCATGTCTCTACTGATCAGTGTTATGAGAAACAGATAACATAACTATGTTTCCTCACTGTGTTCTTACACACAGCACTCCTTACATTTTTTATAAAGCCCAAGAGGATTCCTTGTCAAGCATCCAGATCAGTTTCAGTGAAATATACCTTTAACCCTTGTCTCTGTCTCCCTCTTTCCTCCCTCAGTACTCATCGGCCGGCTGCCTGCTGACTCTTCATCATAGCGAGAAGCCTGATCACGAGGAGGTGTGCGAGTTCAGGCCGTACACCTGTCCGTGTCCCGGAGCCACCTGTAAATGGCACGGCTCTCTGGAGGCTGTCATGCCTCACCTGATGCACGCTCACAAGTCCATCACCACGCTGCAGGTCAGAAAATACACATTTCACAGCAGTGCATTGTGATCAGTTTCTCCTGTTCATAAACTTTGGGTTTTTCTTATTACATTTAAGATCAGGCTGATGTGTTGGATTACAGTTAACAGCTGCGACAATGATTTTAAACTATAAGGAAGTCATCAGAGCATCATCAAAAAATCCAATAGGTGCACTAAATCCAGAGTACACCTTTATCTCTTCAGGTTTTTACTCTGAGACCTCTCAGAAGAAGTTTGTGCAGTTAAAGAAATACCTCTGAGCTCAAACTGCAAGTATTCAGAATATTACCCAAGAAGTAGTTGTAGATAAAAGAAAAGTTCTCCCTCATCTACCTGACTGAACCCCATGGACTGCAGCTTAGCAAAGGATGGAGAGAGAAGTCACTAAATTATATAAAACTATTAAATTCCCACAGGTCATAAGCCTGATATATACTTGTGAGTCAAAAACGACTCCATAGACTATGCCATAGTCTACGCCATAGTCTACGCCATAGTCTACGCCATAGTCTACGCCATAGTCTACGCCATAGTCTACGCCATAGTCTACGCCATAGGTCCTCGTATCCCTGTTCCAACGCAGAAGCCTAACATGTGTCTCTCCTGAATGTAACTACACTTTGAAACAACGTGACTGCAAGCCCTGTGATTGGTCTGCTGGGCAACATTGCGTTTTCTGTGTTTACAACATTTCTGGAATCACTGTACATTGACCATCAATTCCATTTCCTTCAACTACTTATCTCTTTTCTTCTTTGTGATAACTGCTGTATGATCAACAGCAACATGTATCCAGTTTATCATAATAAGCTCGCTCGGAGTCACCATACCCCTCAGTGGACAAGCAAGCAGAAAACGTGGCAGGACCAGAAAGATGCAATCTGACTAGCATAGAAATCTCACTGCCAACAAGAGCTTAGGTGGAGTACTGCAGAGCAACACGGATACGACGACTGTGTCTTACACTACGGCATATAGTCAACGCAGAAGTATAAACTAGGCTTTAGCTTTGCTCTTCTTTAAGTAGCTTTAAGGTAGCATTCACAATCTCTGCTTAATATACAAAAACAAGTTCTAGTTAAAAATATACAAAAAGATATCAAATACATTGATTAGATTAAAAAACTGAATCTATATCTGTTCTTAGGGAGAGGACATCGTGTTCCTGGCGACAGACATCAACCTCCCGGGCGCAGTGGACTGGGTGATGATGCAGTCGTGTTTCAGTCACCACTTCATGCTGGTACTTGAGAAGCAGGAGAAGTATGAAGGCCACCAGCAGTTTTTCGCCGTCGTGCTGCTCATCGGTACCAGGAAGCAGGCCGAGAACTTCGCCTACCGCCTGGAGCTGAACGGAAACAGACGCAGGCTCACCTGGGAGGCCACGCCGCGCTCCATACATGATGGCGTGGCGGCTTCCATCATGAACAGCGACTGCCTTGTGTTCGATACCTCCATCGCACATCTGTTCGCAGATAACGGCAACCTGGGCATCAATGTCACCATCTCCATGTGCTGACAGAGAGGGCAGCTTGGAGGTGGACGGTTATCAACACAGACACACGATGGAGGGTCGGTTCAGGAGCCACTGGAAGGGCTTGACTCACCTTCCCATACAGAGACTCCCGCATTAGCATTGTGATTCGTCTGGAGTCCTTTGTGAGGAAGACAATGTTGTTGAAGTTTCTGACTGATGTTTTGACAGAACAGGTTGTCCCTCTGTCCTCCGATCAGGTCCTGTCCGGTCATCACCTATTGTGCTGGACTCAAACCGAGCTGGCCCAGGTTTTCTCTCCTGAAACACCTTCATCCTGACTGTCGGGAAGACAGGGGTCACGATATTCTGGCTTTTGCTGCTATCAGCACTTTTTATTCAGGATCAAGTTTCCAGTGCATTCATTTATACAACTGTTCAGGCTTTCATTTACGCTTCCGTAGAGCATGGCCCAGGCCCATACTCGTATTCCAGTCCCACATCATCAGATTTTCTAAATTCCCAAGAATTCACGGCATCAGCTTTGCTGTAACACAGTGTTTTGTGTTGGAAGCTCCATTGCTGTTATACCTTTGGTCAATACTGGTAGATGGTGTGCATGTAAAAGAAGACATTAACGTGTTACTACTTGATGGATTAGAAACTTGGAGGGCAGAAGAGGTTCAAAATGTGGTCACTTTTTAAGGTTAAACCAATATTAGATAACTTGTTAGCTCCCCACAACTTAAAAATTCAAATGACACGCCTTATATATCTATGTTTATTATAATAGCTTACCTTGAACCAAGCTGCAACCGGTGGTGTTGAAAGATTAAGCCGACGCAGAAGTGCAAACTGAGCTGCTGTTCCTAGGGGGGCCACAAGAGGCTGTCTCCAAAAGTGAGTAAATCCCATGGACTGTATAAAATATGGACGTCACCCATCTGTTTCTGAAGCGCTGTTTTGAAGCCATTTGTCAGCGGCACCCATATTGGAAATGCGGAACTCAACCAAACTTAGTGTGAGGTAAAGAGGCAGGCTTTGAGCCTCTAGCCAACAGCTATGTGTTCCCGTCCGGGAGTCAAGTCAGTCATGTCATTATTTGGGTAAAAACTTGTAATCTTAATATCTTCTGAACTGTCGCGTTAGAAAAAGATTCACCCTCCGTACAGTTTGTGCCGATAGAGAAATGAGCTAAGTAGACCCAAGCCGTTTTTTGTACCAGGCTGTTAACATGTTTATTTCTGCTGCAAAGATAATCTTTTTTTGAATGGGGGTGTATGTGGTTTCCAGTGTTTCTGCAGCCAGCCTCAAGTAGATTCTCGATGAATTGCAGTTTATAACACTTCCGCATGAGCTTCAAATTTTTAGACTGGAGGTTGCCGCTTGGTCAATCCCCATAGAGCCCCATTTTGCAGCAGAACTTAATGTTTACAGCCTGACACAAAAGCAGTTTCAGGCTCTGTAACTCATGTTTGTATTTTTAAAAACTAACCTGACTTAGAGTAATGTGTATGTTTGCATAATTGGGGGTGTGGTCAATCCTGCTTCAGCTTCGCCTCTTTGCCAGTCAACAGATCTGAAGATGATTTGAGTCAGTGTTTCAGAAATGGCAACCCCTGTTGTCAGGCCTCTTCAAAAACCAACATCTGAAACCATGTCCATGTTTTACACAGATTGTACCTTGAATACAACATTATAACAGCATTTGAGCTTCCCAGTTAAGTGTGATGTCAAAGGAAAACGGTTGCAGTGTGAGAATTACTACGTTTTATCCGTAAAGGACTCAAAAATCCAATATTGTCAGGCTTGTAGTATTTACTGTAGCTGCTACTTCTCTGAATAGATGATCATATTTCCCAACAGCAAAGCAGAATACCGTGAACACACCTGAACACCTTTCCTGTGCTTTGAATGAGCAGACAGTGTGCTGTGTGAGAGGTTGCTGGTTCAAATCCCTGCAGCATTCATCTATTAGATCCTGGTTGGGACAACTTTTAGACATTTTGGAGACTCCTCCATCACATTTTGGACGTCTGTGTTTGACCTTTGTTGGAGCAGCTGAGCTGTTGAGTCCAGTTAATCCTCAGACCTTCGTTATAATCTCAGATAAAAGCAGTGAAATGGAGGACTAATCCTCCTATCCCTTTTCCTGCAGTCTGTTTAGCCACCAGCGCCTTACTTTTCTACCGCCGACCTCCTCTTCTTCCTGTTTGAGCGCTTTGTAAGGAAGTCTTGGTGCTGATGTGGATTTTAATCACTCAAACCACCCAGGGATAACACAACAAAGACTCTTCTGCAAAACATAAAATTGACTGTAATTTAACAAACTGTTCGCTTGTTTGAAGTCGCAGTGACACGATGGACAGACTTCATTATCTTTAAAGACCGCTATGGGTAAAATGAAGAGCTCCCAACATTCCTTGTCTCTAAAACCTTCGTAGCAACTGACCAGGAAGCCCACCTCACCTGTTACCTCTGACCACAGACACGTCTGTAACTCAACCGCTAACCCCTCAAATCTCTGCAGCGTTTCCTCTGTGTTTGTTTAGTGAGAAAAAATACAAACATTGGAAATTTAACATTGTTCAGCGCTCATTTCTCAAAAGACCGACTAAAGACATAGTGACACAATAGCGATAAAAGACACAAAAGATGTAATAGCTCAGCTTAAAGTCATGATAGAAAATGTCTGACATTTGAGGCAAAACCACGGTCAATAATGAATGAAAGTTGTGCTAGGGTAAGCAAGCTAACACATCACTTCTAAGCTAGAGCTTTTGTGAACTAAAAGCTAACATTTTCTCTCATCTGTGCAGTTAACTTAGCCAAGACATTAATTAGTTACTTAAGTCTTGTCCAGGTTGCATCTAGAAAGCTAATATACATTATTGGTAAACTAATTTATTGTCTTGACAAGGACAAATCAGCTAATTTATCAACCAAATTTTGGCAAAGATGTGGCTAGGTTTACGTGCATTAGCTTTTAAGATAAATCTGTATTTTGGTGAGTCCGATGAACATTTCTTAGCTAAATCTTGGCTAAGTAACATTGACTGCCACAATTTATTTGACTAATAAGCCAATATGTCAGCCAAGATCTCTACATTACCTTCATAAGACAATTGATTTATCTTTGCGAATATGTTTAGAAATTAGCTAGCTGGGCACGGACTTGGCCTAGTGGTTAAGTTACGTGCCCAAATAGCGGGCCGCCTCTTTCCCACGTCATTCCCCCACTCTCTCCCAGTTTCTTAGACTATCCACTGTCCTGTCCTCTCTAAATAAAGTTGTAAAAAATAATAATAATAATAATAACGTAGAATTTAGCTAGCTAATTGTAATAAGTTGAATTCAATCTGGCTTGCTTGGAAGCAAAGTGTTAGTGAGCAAGAACCAGATTGATTCGCTAACTACTGATTTAGCTTGGTCTTGGCTGACATACATGAGTTTACAAGATGTTTTCAAGCAAGCAAATATATTAAACAAAAACTTTTAGTTATGTGTTGGCTTATAATAATACGTCAAGGAGTTGATAAGTTAATGATGTACTAGCTCAGCTTGCTAGAACATGGTTTTCTAGCAAGAAAGATGCTAATTAGTGAGCCACATTTAAGAGTGACAGTTGCTGAAAAGAAGCGTTACAGCCTGATTCACATGCTGGATATGTTAATTTGCTAGCCAGTGTTGTTTAAACTTGGTCAAAGCTACATTAGGCTAACATATGTTAGCATTTTAGTCAACGCTTATGTTGGCTAGGATGCTGGTTAGCTTTTTAGCTAGCTAACAAGAAAAAGTCAACACATTACTATTGAGAGTAGCTTTTACCTTCACAGATGATCTATCGCCTTACGAATTAAATATAGTATTTGTTCATATTTTGGATGTACTTTGGTGTCATAATACTACTATTAACTGTATCTTTCATTTTGCCATATCATAAATATTTTAAGCCTCATTTAATATTATATTTGGAATAACCAGTTAAAATACAATCATACACGTTCCTAAACATTTTTATTTACATTTACATACAAAATATACAATTTAACTGCATTAAACAAACCTTTATTTGAGTAAAAATAATAATTTTGGGGGAAAATTTGACATTTAACGGTGGTGTTTAAAGAACAAACAGGTAATTTATGGGGTCAGAATAAACACAGAAGAAACGCTGCTTTCTAATCTCTTTCACTTTACAATCCGCTGACTTTCTATGAAATGTTTTAAGATATTGTAAAAAATGATATTGACAGTATATATATTTTCTATAAACAGAGACTGCTGCATTTATTCCTGTGCTGTTTTTGACATGTATTTGTGTTAGCATTTGCTCGGCTGTACAGAGATTTTCAAGGTAATTTTCTAAGGTGTTTCTGAAATCGTTGTTAACTCTCCTGTTCTGCTGCTGTAGTTTGCTGAAATGTCGCACCTCAAAATGTGTACTGGGATTAAATAAAGACAAGGAAGAGAAACAGGGACTGTTATCACTAACTGCTGCTCTTTTTTCCCCAAACAACAGAAAAAATAAATGAAGTTAGAGGTGTGTTTGAATCGTGGACATAAAATGTCTTATATTTAAACTAGAAAAGATGAGAGGCTGTATGTCTGCAACAAGAAGCCTGGAGATAACTACGACTCCCAGGGTGCATTTCACTAACAGGCAACCAATCATAGAGTTTACGCTCTATTTTGATGTGAGAAAAATTACATTGAGAGATCTGATGAAACATGGTAAAGTTTAGATTATATATAAAATATAAATATATATATGAAATATACATTTAAGAACTATAAAATTAAAACAAATAAAACGTCTAAAACATGGTGTAGGTCATTATAGTTCATTCTTATCATGCTGTTTTATGTCCAAATGTCAATTTTTTTGAATTTTATATTTATTTGTATTTCAAAAAGTAGATGTGATGTCGTTGACAGCTCTCTTGACCAATTAGGCTCCTGCAGTGTTCTTCAGTACAGGATTATCAGAGTAGAAGAGAAACTGCGGGAGAGACTGAGCAAACTCAAACTTCTCAAAGACAGGTGTCTGCTTCAAATCAACTCACAAATCTGTTCTGCTGTGTACTGGACTAACTTGAGGGATCTCAACGTTTTTTCAGTAAGTTTAATGCTTGTTTTGAATGTGACGGCGGTCTATTGACTCATCCAGTCGGGTTGTTTCTGCGCATGCCTCGGTACCAACATTGCGAATGTTGGCGCCCGTTAAGCATAACATGGTGAGCCCAAGCGGCAAATTCCGGTCTCAATATATGTAGCCGATGCGGAACTGCAGTTCATCAAGTGTCCACTTGAGGCTGGCTGTAGAAACACCAGAAACAACATACACACCCATTCAAAGAAGACGATATTTGCAGCAGAAATAAACATGTTTACAGCCTGGTACAAAAAACAGCTTTGGTCTGAAGAGCTAATTTCTCTATCGGCACACACTGTACGGGGGTAATTTTTTTCATAATGCGACAGTTCAGAAGATGTTAAGATTACGAGTTTTGTCCAAATAAGGACATGACTGACTTGATTGACAGGCGGGAACACTGTAGTTGTTGGCGAGGAGGCTCAAACCCCGCCTCTTTACTTCACCAGCTCAACTGAGTTGAGCTGGAGTTCCGCATTTCCAATATGGCTGCAGCCAACGATTGGCTTCAAAACAGCGCTCAGGAACATATGGGTGACATCACGGATAATGCGTCCAATATTTATGCAGTCTATGATCATAACATGGTGAGCCGCGATGACTAGAGCAAGTCCTGTCGTCATTCAAGTGTTTGATTTTAAAGTCGGAGGTTCTCTCACACATAACACAAATAAATACAATTTCACTGAGAAATAACGTCAATAAGCAACTTTTGTTATCAAATTAACACAACATGGGGCGCATCCCTCAACTGAGCCCACCATAGGGTGCTTTTGTTACCCATAAAATAACAGCCCCAGTGTAAGGCTAATAAAAATATGTTATTAAAAGCATTCATATGATCAAAAAAGCCATTTACTGACAAATAAAGGTATTTAATGACAGGTGATGGAAGTTGAATCATTACTACTGGTGCAAAAAGGTCAATAACGTGTACGCTCAAGATGGAAATGGTCACCTTATGGCAGGGGTTCCCAAACATTCAGCCCAGGACCCTCAAAATAAAGGTCCCAAAGACTTCCGACCCACACCCCCCACTGTCCCTCAAAGTCATTAAATGCTGCTTCATACTCGACTAAACTGGTCTGTAGAAAATTAGCCTACCTGCTTCCTGTGCTGTTATGAATGAACCTGCTGCTATGGTGCTTTTGTTAATTAACTGTTAACTAACCCTAACCTCAGGAGTCGTCTGGCAACATAGAAAAGAAAAAAAGAATAAAAAATGTTTATTTGCAAGGTTTTATTTCAAATTGTACTACTATTTGTATCAATATTTTTACAATAATGGGTAAAATATGTAAGATAATGTATGGTTAGGAGGTAGTCATGGGAAATAGAATCAAGCAGAAGCAAAATGTGCCGGAACTCTTTTCCGCAGATTGATTTGACATAACGTGTGATCACATTGCCTCTGGTGTTGCTCTTGTTAGTGAAAGTTAATAACCGTTATCAAGGGGTTGTGACCAATCAGAGCCAGGCTTCTTACACATCCGGAATATCAGTAAGAAAGCCGGGTAATATGTCACTTTAGATTACTTAAAAACAAATATACATTGCAGAAGACATCTCGCGACACCCCATTAGTGTATTGCAACCCCCACTATGGGAACCCCTGCCTTATGGGACTCCAGTCACTCTGTGGACTTGATTGTTTAATACAATATTATAATTGTGATTCTATACCATAGACTGCATAAAATATGGACGTAGTATCCGTGACGTCAACCATCTGTTTCTGAAGCGCAGTTTTGAGGCCAATCGTTGGCGGGAGCCATATTGCTGCTGTCGAGCCAGTGTGACGTAAAGAGGCGGGCTTTGAGCCTCCTATCCAACAGCTACGGTGTTCCTACCTGTCAATCAAGTCAGCTGTGCCTCTCATTGGAAGACTCGTAATCCTCATATCTTCTAAATTGCCGTGTAAGAAAAAAAATGCACCCCCCCTTACAGTGTGTGCCAATCGAGAAATGAGCTATCCAGACTACACTCGTATTTTGAACCAGGCTGTAAACATGTTTATTTCTGCTGTAAAGATCGGCTTTTTTTGAATTGATGTGTATGTGGTTTCCAGTACTTCCGGAGCCAGCCTCAAGCAGATCATCGATGAACTGCAGTTTTTAACACTTCCGCATTGGACTCACATTTTTAGACCGGAGGTTGCCGCTTGTTCTAAACACAAAGGCACACTGATGATTGGCTGTTTTGGTCTTATTAATGGCACATCTTATTTATCTCAGCCTTCACACACTGCCCACCTAGCAAGTCAGTCCTTAAAGGTTCAGTGTTTAGACACTTCGATCACCTTGTTCATCTCTGAACTCTTAAAATCAAATTCATAAAAGACACCAGTGAATTTCTTTGTTTTATTACATAAAATGTTTTTTAAATTTTTACATAAATCTAACATTTTAGGATGAAAAATGGAGCATCAAAGAAAGACAACCTCAATAATTACAAACAACTTTTCAGAAGGAGATGTTAATATTGTAGGCCCGTTGTGTTCTCTCTCTGAAGGTCCTCTGCAGGTTAGGTAATGAGCACTCCAGCCTCTAGATGGCGCCAGCAGCACATCTCCATATTTAACTCATACACTTCATATTTACATGTTTTATATCATAAAAAACGAAAGATTCTCGGTGTTCAGCAGAACCTCTCAGTGTCGATGTGACCGCTCTCTCTCTGTCTCTCTTCTTCTATCGTTGTCTCTGTCACGGTCAGCTTCTCTTCTTCTATCACCACCTCTGTCCCTGTCCATCTCTCTCCTCCTATCACCATCTCTCTCTCTATCTGTCTCTCTCCTCCTATCACCATCTCTCTCTCTATCCGTCTCTCGTCTTCTGTCACTGTCTCTCTCTGTATCTCTTCTTCTATCCCTATCCGTCTCTCTCTTCCTCTCTGTCTCTCTCTCCATCTCTCTTCTCCTGTCTACCTCTCTCTCTCTGCTCCTGTCCCTAGTCCTAAACCTGTCATCCTCCCTCTCCCTGTCCATCTCTCTCCTTCTCTCCTCCTCCCCCCTCAGTCTCTCATTCTCCCTCGTCGCTCTCTGTCCGTTCTCTTGTCCACCAGGTGGCGCCCCCCTCTGGTTGTACTTATCGTAGGCAGCGTCCTGCTTCTCCTCTTTGACTCTGACGGCAGGAGCAGGAGGAGGAGGTGGTGAGGAAGAGGAGGAGTGCAGTGCACGGTTTTCCCTTTCCTTTGCCTTCTGTTTTTCTGCCTTCTTCTTCTCCTTCTTCTCTTTCTTCTTTTTCTTCTTCTCTTTCTTGTCTGCAGTAGAAAACAATAAGAGAAATACAGACTCATCACATATTGATTCTTGTATCTCGTCATGAATTGAGTCACTTCGCCCCCTGGTGTCAAAATAAGAGAAATTAAGCCAATAACGCAATGCAAAAAACTGCAGATCCTCAAGTGTCCACTTCAGGCTGTCTCCAAAACCTCACCTTTCTTGAGTTTCTTCACAGGGATGGCGTACTGATCGTCTTCCTCTGAGGAGGAGGAGGAGGAGGAGGAGGAGGGTTGGGGAATTGCAGGGGCACAGCCCTGCTCCCTCAGCTGTTTGGTGATATCATCAATATCCTCTGAGTCTTTAGGAGGACGGTAGTCTCTGACGTGGTCCACGCGGATGGTCCGACCTTTAATCTGATAACAAACACAACAGAGCTTTTTAAAATGCATCTTAATACACATCAGCGATGTTTTTAATTCACACAGATAACAGTAGCTTTGATTTTACTTCATCTTGTATCCGTTTGGTTGTAAGGAAACATTTTCACCCTTATCACATTAATGATACCCGTTCTTAAAGCTGCTGTTGGTAGGAATGGTGTAAAAAACTTTACTTTTTTTCTGCTGGGTTTGAAGAAAAGGTCATAATGCCCATCGGTACTCAGCAGTAAGTGAAGTAATTTGAGACTATTGCGAAATCTGCGTTTTCCAATGCCTTTGTATCAAGAAATGTTTATTCCCCTTGTTTCCGTTATGACGGACCAATCATAGCTATCTCCAATCTTCTGTCCTGATTGGTTAAGGGGCGGCCCCTACTACGTCCTCCGATTGAGTCTGTGTTGGGGGGCTAAGAGGAAATCTGGTTGGGAGGGATAGTGTTGACATTCGAAGTCCCTCTCTCTGAACAGATGTTTACTCTGTGACTACCAACAGCAACTTTAAGCTACATCCATCCACGCCCTTACTAATAAGGGTAAACAGTGCTTGTTAGAGTGTAACAACTGTGTCACCTTAATGCCGTTGAGGTTGTCCACAGCGAGGATGGTGCTCCGCTGGTCCTCGTAGCACAGGAAACAGAAACCTTTAGACTTCCCCGTCTTCTTGTCTCGCACCAGGTTGATGTTCACGATTTCTCCGTACCTGCAGGGAGGAGAGGAGAGTCAATCTGATGGCTGTCTTATCTATGGCCAGTCTTATCCAGGGGCAACAGGATGCAGGTATACGTACTGAGAGAAGACACAGATGATGTCACCTTCAGTCAGCTCATATGGAAATCCCCCTGCAGGATAAAAAACACCACATGTAAGTGCTTCTCTGTCACTTCTCCAATCTCAGAGAACTCATCAAGCCAGGAGGGTCATCTCACCGATAAAAACCCAGGCACTGTCCTTGTACGCTGTGTGCCAGGAGACAGACTCTTTCACCCCAAGGTCGGCCTCGCGCTCATTCAACTCATTGATCAACTTCACCTTTGTCAGCGGACTGAAAACAGAGGACAGGGGAAAACTTTAACTTCTTCTTTAACTTAACCAAGATATATCACATTCATCTGACACACAAATATAGAGCAATACAGTCCTCAAATTGTACTTAAAAACACGATTAACTCTCATTATTGTTTTTTTATGTTGGTTGGTAAAGCCCCAAAGTCATGAGCTGTGGTAAAATACTTATATTTTGTTCATTTGTAATGTCGTTAGGTAAAGTGCCTCAAATTTCAGTTCCCTAAATTCACTTTAAACATATCTTTAATATTTATTTCATTATTTAATAGTCTTGACAGTAGGAAAAGTGTATCTGATTTCCTACAATATTCTTCTGTTTTCTGTAACAGACTATTTACAACGTTTACAACAGACTCTGTTCAATTTTCGTCAAATTTAAGGTCTGATCCTCCTAAATAACATGAATTATGTATGTGTAAGAACTAACTCCAGATAATTTCCGCAAACGTTTCAATGAATCTTGTATTCGGAGGACAAAGAATGGTTAGAAATAATCCTACTTTATCAAAACAGGCGATGGAACTCCGTTTAACCAGTGAAACACACATCAAAACTTCGATTTTATGAAAATGAAAATACTTTGGTGAAAGCCGAACCCTTAATCTGCTCCCAATCATTCATAATTAAGTTATATATTTCTCAGGTGACGCTTGTTTTCCCTGCTATTGAAGAGGAACAGTTTACATGTGTGAGCGGGCTTCGATAGATGAGGGAAACTGGCTCCACGTTAACTATCAGCACGTTAGCCTCTCAAGAAGGTCGCTACTACTGCTGGTTAAATTGAGGCTGACACACAGATAGAAACAAGTTTATGTTTTTTAAATATTTTAAAATTCAAAAAAGTACTTACTTCATGGTGAGGCAGACTGAAACGGATACAACGATGTTATGGTGGAAATGGTCGTGCTTGGTGACATGAACCACTTCCGGTGTGTTCCTGCTCCTGCTGCCACCTTCTGTTTGGAGGACGTTATTACAAGCTACGTTCATACATCATAATGATTAGTGTAAAGTTTTAAAAAGAAAGAAAGAGAAAATAAAATAAAATCTCACCCCTTGTGCTGCTGCCCTATCTCTTGCCCTGCCTTCACCTACTTAATGCCAAGCCTCAACACTGCACCGACAGCCCACTTAAACAATCATTATTTAGACATCACCCCGCCCCCCCTCCATCTCTGTATTATTATTATTATTATTATTATTATTATTATTATTATTATTATTATTATTATTATTATTATTATTATCATCATCATAATAATTATATAGTTATTTTATTATTCATGTAGTTGTTATTTTTATAATCTTATCAATCTTTCCACTTTCCGCTTCTCATATTTGGAATGCATCGGAAGATATTCACCAACCATCATACCTTCAATCTTCCCACACAAACATTAACCATCACAAGACACACTTTTTGTTTATTTATTAATTTTTTCCTCTTATTATTAGTATTACTTTTATTACCACTTCTCTGTCTATCTTTTTTTTTATTATTGTTGTCCATATTAGTGCCTTTTTTACGTGTTATTCTATCTACTATCACTTGGTCACCCTTTCTTGTAAAGCACAATACTTGCACAATAAAAAATAAATAAAAATACAAATGTGATGCTCCAAAGTCACAGGGGACAAAAAAAAAAAAGAAAAAAGATTAATGTCATTGTTAAGAAGGCAAAAGATTTAAAGATGTATTACAGGCAACCTTATACAATTGTATTAACTCATAGATAGATTGGGACAATAATTAGATGTGTTTGAGCCAGGTTTGAGCTAAATAAAACTGGTTAGCTTCCCCGCCCGTCCAACAGGTGGCGCTTTTTGCTGTCCTCCATCTACTGACCCGGATTGTAAACAGCTTGCTGAGCGCACTGTAGCTGTACCGAGCTGTACACATACATATTAAAGAGCGTTTCTGTAGATGAATTAGTGTTTTACTTTATGAATGCATACACAAAATCAGACTTGTTATGATGTTATCCTGGCCCCTGTCTTATGAATAGTTCAGATCCGAAGTGATTGTTTACTTTAGGCACGATGTGCCATCATAAACAGGTGTATTTATAATGTTACTGCCATTCATGGCTATGTAATTTAACATTACAGTTATTATTACTGTCTCAGCTTTACCTCTGCTTTACTGAAAAACAACCAAAGGTAAGTTAAACTTGAATGGTTCTTACAAGAGAGCATTAACACGATTTTCAGCCAAACCTCCTTTCAATTTCCTTCAATATTGACATCTCCAAGTTTTTAAACTTAATTGGCATGTTAAAATGATTTTTTTCTGCATATACGACCTCTATATAAACCTATGTTAAATGCGGATTTTGAGAAAGGGAGATTTTACTAACCATATTTTAAATTCAAGCTAAGGAAGGTTAATGTGCTGCTCACTTTCGACGTCCCTAATGGAACATTTTACAGTAAATTGTCACATAATTAACTGTGAAACCGAGACTATTTGTTATCACAGGATATAACCATAGGTAAACGGTATACAACATGCCTCTATTTTATATAAGGATGTCATATAAATGTTTGTTAAATCGAGTAGTTCTTCATTTACTGTCAGAGATTAAATTAGCTGTATATTGAATGGGGTCTGGTAAGAGTTTGGCCTCCACAATTTTAACAAGCAGGGTTTCGAAACTGTCTGGATTTAGCTCCCTTTTTTAGAGACAGGTCATTCACAGTGAAACGGAGTACTGTGGAAATGTATGGAACTCAATAAAATCCTCAAATCGTATAATTCGAGTCATCATACCTTAAATGACAGATAGAGGGAGCTGATGTAAGACAGACGCTTATAATGAAGAAGTATTTATCATTTAACCTTGTGTTTATTATTGCCTGTGTCTGTCTCTTTTTGTGGTCAGCAGGATGATCTCCCAGGTCTTCATCTTGTCCTCACAGGGTGACCACCTCATCTATAAGGACTGTATCCTCCATTAATCATCAAATACAAACTTAAATAATAGAAAAGCAATCTTTATAACAACATTTGCTGTTCTTCTCTATAACACACATAAGCAACATCCATCACATTCTCACATGCATTCATCTACACACGTTTCCATCCATATTATCACTGTAAAATGAGCTCTTGACTGCAGCAGGAGCTTGTGCATTATTGTATCTTACAGGGATATTTTTGCACAACAGGTGTTATTGCACCATAAGTAACATATTTTTATAGCATAAAGAGCATTTGAAATTGATATTTTTTGTTTATTGTTTTAATGTTATGTTTGATGTTTATGACAACATTTAGAGTGTACTTAATGCTGCATGCTCTTCGAACAGAATTATAGAACATATTATTATTATTATTATTATTATTATTATTATTATTATTATTATCATTTTAGTAGTAGTAGTAGTAGTAGTAGTAGTAGTAGTATTGAAACAAAACAAACAAACAAAAACTCCTTAACCCCCTGTCAGTCCGGGGAGAAGCCGGAACTGATGCTGTCAATATTTTCTACGAGAAGGTTACCGTGCTGACTGGAGACCAGCCTCCTGTTGTCATGGTATCACAGTGTTGATGTGTATTTGTGTGTAGCATGTTGTGTGGCCTTATAAGGAGCCGTGTTTTATTCAGAGGTCCTCTTACACCTGCAGCGTCACAAAGTAACTGATTATTTTACATCTCCTAACATTATCCCTGAACGCACCACGGGTTTTCTGCTTTCACAGAGTCACAAAGATCTTCACTTCGTCCACGTCAGGCAAGGAGGGCTGTACTGGGTCGCCACAACCACAGCTGACTCCTCCCCCTTCACTGTAATAGAGTTCCTCAACAGGTAGACTTACACTGAACGATTTATAGGGTCACAGCTTGAGTTCAACTTTAATCTGTCATGTAGATTTACACAGGTCTCACTATTTACATATTTACCCAAATATCAAAACACGGATTGAGAAGGACCTGTGTTTTATGAATGGATTAAATCAAGTGTGTGATTCTGTGTGTCAGGCTAACCGCTCTGGTTAAAGATTACTGCGGAAGCCTGTCCGAGAAATCTGTCCAGATGAACTTCGCCCTCATCTACGAGCTGCTGGACGAGATCGTGGTGAGTCTCACTGCATCATGTAACTCCTGTGACCTCGAAGCAGGACTGCAGCGAAGACAAAGTTGTTGTTTGATCTCACTGATGATGGGCTCTAGTTTCCTCTCAGCTGGTCCGAACATTAACAACACGGCTCTCCATGTTTGAACACACACTTCGCCATTTCTGCCTGATAGACGTCTAGGGTCAAAGGGATCATGAAAGCTACATAATCTTACATATAAGATAGAGAATTAGTCTCCTTGTCTCTGTGTGTGTCAGGACTATGGTTACATCCAGACCACCTCCTCTGATGTCCTGAAGAACTTCATCCAGACTGAAGCCGTCTCCTCCAGACCGTTCAGCCTGTTTGACCTCAGCAACGTCGGCCTGGCACGTTTGCTTAAAAAACCCTAGTGTGGCATTAAATTCTGAAAATACAAAATTTATATTTGAGTGTGATGCTTCTGTCTTTTAAGATGCTCTGTTGTTTTTGTGTGTCCTCAGTTTGGAGCAGAGACACAGCAGAGTAAAGTGGCGCCAAGCTCTGCGGCCACCAGACCCATCCAGTCCAGCAGAGAGCAGGTACAGGACCGGCTGGGGCGGGGAACCTCATCAACGCTCCTCATGAAACATTATTGGACATGTAAAACATTCAGGTTGTTGTGCAGAAAACAAAACAACACTGAACACACACCTTTAAAGGGAAATGAAGACACATTACGATGTTGGTTGATCTTAAACTGTTCCCATGAGGTTGACCGCAGAGTAAAGTTCAGGAAAGCTAGCCTGTGTTTGAACCATAGACTGTATAAGATATGGACGTAGTATCCGTGACGTCCCCCATCTGTTTCTGAAGCACTGTTTTGATGCCAATCGGCGGCGGCAGCCATACTGCTGCTGTCGAGCGATTGTGACGTAAAGAGGCGGGCTTTGAGCCTCCTAGACAACAGCTACAGTGTTCCCGCCTGTCAATCAAGTCAGCTCTGCCTCTTATTGGAAGACTCATAATCTAAATATCTTTTAATTGCCAGTTAGAAAAAAATTCACCCCCGTACAGTTTGTGCCAATCGAGAAATGAGCTATCCAGACTACACTCGTTTTTTGAACCAGGCTGTAAACATGTTTATTCCTGCTGTAAAGATCGACTTTTTTTGAATTGGTTATGTATTTTGTTTGCAGTGCTTCTGCAGCCAGCCTCAAGCGGATCCACGATGAACTGCAGTTTTTAGCACTTCCGCATTGGACTCATATTTTTAGACTGGAGGTTGCTGCTTGGCTTTCACACAGTATAAAAAATGTGCTTTCGCTTCCACAGAATAATTAACAATCATCAGAAACCTTCAAACAAAAATAAAATAGAAATGACTAATGTGAGATAGAGAAGTTGTAGAGGACCAAATTAAAGCCTCACATTTTATCAAAGTGAGGAAAACTATTTCTCCACGACACAAAACAAAGCAGAGTAAAGTTACTTTCAGTGAGTTTGATTGATTTTCAAATTAAAAGCCTCACCAGTTATTTGATTCATCTGTAAGTGCAATGACAGACAGCGAACAGCAGACTCTTTTCACTTTACTTTCAAGCACAAAGATGGAAAAATCAGCATTTTTAGCGTCTTAATTGCAAAGATTTGCTGCTTCAGATTTTGACTGTTAGTCGAATAAAAGAAAAGATTTTTGGAAACCTTCTTTTGTTTAAGATAAATCATCATCCTGACATTTTTATTAGCTTTCAAGACGTTTATTCCGACAGAAAATAGAGCGAGGAGGATATCATGACTAAATGGATGTATTTAAAGAAATCTGTGAGTGCATAAACTCAATTACTGTATTGAAATATAAACCTCTAGATTCACAAAGATTCACACGAACATGGATTTATCTGTTATTCCATTAAAGTCAGAGTGGTTATGAGCGTGTATCGTCTACATTTGGCAGCACTCTGACCGTCGATTGAAGAATAATGACGATCTGTCACCGCGGACAGAGTTTCAATTGTTTTTGTAAATGGCTGGGTGTTTTAAAAATAACCAGTCAATGTTCCAGTAAATAGTCACGTCCCAGTTGGACTGCAGACTTCCTGAAACAAAGTGAACATTTTCCATGAATGTGTTTTGTTTTTCCAGGGTGGAAAGAGCGAGATATTTGTGGACGTGATTGAGAGGATGTCAGTCGTCATCGGCTCCAACGTGAGTATCCAAAACAGCAGTCAGAGTCCGAAACACTCCTATGTACAACTATGAATCTATATCTAACTATGTACACGACTATGAATCTATATCTAACTATGTACACGACTATGAATCTATATCTGTCTGTTAAATCTTTCATGTATTATGATGTGTTAAGTTGCACTACCAAACAATCCCTTTAAAAGGCATGAGTCTGGCTTCTGTCTCTGTTTTCTCATCGCTCTTAAAGCACAGACACTGTGCTGACAAACATACAAAACAAGGGTATAGATTACACGAAGGTAACGTTATCTAAACATTAAACTATTTAATGAAGCCTTGTAGATTGAGTGTGATGAAGAGATGCTGAGATAAAAAGACAGAGTTACAGGTACATTCAGATTAAGTGCTTTGTAGCATTCACATTATTGATATGACAAAAAAGCGTACTTAATCAAATCATGAGGTCAGATTCACACGGCACATTGTGAGAAGTATATTCAAGCACAACCATGCACACAAAGTTTCTCAGCTCTGTGCAGCTTGCTCTTGTTTTGTGTCTGACAGAGTAGATAAGCTGTCAGCATCTCCCTCCCTCCCCCCTTGCTCTTATTCTGACGGGTCAGATCTGTCTACGTGAGCCTGCGTATTATTATGAAATCAAGTCTGAACAGATTTAATTCAAGTCTGACTCTTCAATTTCAACTTCAAGTTCAATTTAAAGACTTGTCATACAGACTTTTTATTCTGGTCATCCATCAGAGGAACCGTTCTCATGATTACCTAAAAGTTTGAGCGCGACACCGCCTACACTCTGCGTTTGCTTTTGGAATTGATCGGTAGCTTTTCATCTCACTTGCCCAGGTTTAGTGAGTGCAAAATGCCCAATATCCTTTTGTAAATCAGTGCTCATCCTTTTCAGAGCGGCACAAGTGTGTAGTGAAAAAAACAGGGTTTTAGGGGTGGTGGTGATGATAAGGATTATTGTTGTGTTGGTTTTATATTGATACATACCATCGACTGTATAAATAATGGACGTAGTATCCGTGATGTCACCCATCTGTTCTTGAGCGCTGTTTTGAAGCCAAACGGTAGGAAAAAATTCATCCCCTTACAGTGTGTGCCGATTGAGAAATGAGCTACGTAGAGCCAAGCTGTTTTTTGAATCAGGCTGTAAACATGTTTATTAATGCTGCAAAGATCGTCTTTTTTGATTGGGTGTGTATGTGGTTTTCGGTGTTTCTGCAGCCAGCCTCAAGCGGATTCTCGATGAATTGGAGTTTATAACACTTCCGCATGGGCTTCATATTTTGAGACCGGAGGTTGCCACTTGATATATACCAAATAACCTCTACTTACCTACTTATGAATATGATATGATATTGATGGTTTGTGCTGCAGGGAGTCGTGATGAAGGCCGATGTCGAGGGAGAGATCAAAGTGAAGTGCTACATGCCGAGCTGCTCAGGTGAGATTCTACATGTTCTTTGTGTGATGGTCGAGTCGAATCTGAAGAAAAATAACCGCCCACTTTTTAGCTAATCGATTATACATTTCTGTCATTTTCCAAGATAACATGGACGCTCTGGTTTCAGGATGGTTTATTGAGAAGCAAATTGAAGATTTCACCTTTAGCTTGAGAAACTGCTGATCGTTTTTACAGTTTTTACACTTTGTGCAGACAAAGTCAGAGCTAACGTATCCTAACGTAGTTAGAGTTTGTCTAGTAGAAGTAGGATGTAGATGGTTTGTAGCATGATCATGATCTGGGTAAAAAAGGAATGTAACAAAGGGTTAGTCTTCGCCTTCAGTTGATGTTTGGACCTGACGAGTAGAAAAATCTGACACAGCTCTCTTATACACGGTGTCCTGATTTTAACAGAGATGCGCATCGGACTGAATGAAGAGTTCAGCATTGGAAAGTCACAGCTCAGAGGTAACACACACCGAGACACACACTGTAGGTTGATTACAGGTTTGAGTAACACTTCTCCTATGTGAATCAGCTGATCTGATGATAAGACAATTAATAAAGCCATCAACATCCTGGACTGGAACACAGAATCAATATGAAACATGTTTGCTGCTTTAAGTTCAGATTTACTTTCATATGTGAAGTCAGAAAGTCAACAAACACTGGCTTCTGTGCTTCTGTCTCCAAACACACACACACACACACACACACACACACACACACACACACACACACACACACACACACACACACACACACACACACACACACACACACACACACACAACATGTTTTTATTCTCCAAGCTTTATTGAACAGGTGAACATAATTTCCTCCGCTGTTTAATTTCCTGCTGACGTATTTTCATGGCTCCTGGCAGTGCTTTCACACACTCACGTAGAGTCCATTTTCATAGATAGAGACACAGTACTCATCTTTTAGTCAACTGTTTATTCATCCTTTGACTTATTTGGAAGAGTTGCCATCTTTTTAGTCTGTTCTTTACTTTCAAATTGACTCAAATTGTTCTTTTTGTACATTGTTTTAAATTAATTTGATGTCTGTAAAATGTTTAATTTTTTCAACATGTCTTGCTGTTCTCTGAAGGCTGATGCTTCATGTTGTTTCTCAGAGTTTATAATGTTGTGTTTTTCCTCCTCAGGTTACGGGTCTTCAGTTCGAGTCGACGAGTGCAGTTTCCACCAGGCGGTTCGACTCGACGAGTTCGACAGCAACCGGATCCTCCGACTGTGTCCCAGTCAGGGAGAGGTGCGTTTTTACGTGTGCATTAATCAACATTCAGACAAATCTAAATGTACTATAGTTAGCCAGAAAAGCTAATATCCATGGGCAGTTTCTTTGCCAGATGTCGTTTGGCATAAAAAAAAAAAAAACACAGGAAAAAAACCACAAATGTTAATTTTGTTTATACGAAGCTGCTCTTTAGCTGCTGTGTGTTTGTGTTTTATACAAATCTTTCCATATTATCATAAAGGTATTGAGAGTGTTGTTACTACTATCATGTTGAAGTTTAAAACTTCTGCCCTTCCAAAAGTTCAAGTGGGAAATTTCCATTGAATAGTTTGGGCTACTACTTGCACAAAGTATTGAAATAAGTATTAAATTGTGACCCATTACTTGTGATACATATTGTTTCTTGACCCAAAGTATCGTGATTCATATTGTATCTTGACCCATATATCGTGATACCCATTGTATCGCAATCCATATATCATGATTTTTTATGTTTCTTGACCCCTTTATCGTGTTACATGTTGTATGACGACCCATGTATTGTGACCAATGTAACATGATTTTTTATTATGAGGTCTTTGGCAATACCCTAGTTTCTGAAAGTTTTATTGAATGATTTTCTGACTTTGACCTGTGTAAGGCTTATTTTACAGCTTTTTTGACAGTTTTATTGGCTTAAATAAATCGTCTCTGAAAAACGCTTTTTGTGTCAGTAGGAATATATCTATCGAAATAATGGTCAAATAAGGTTAGAGTAATTTTCCTAGATAAACATTAAAAACACTTGGTTTGTTCTAAAGATGAAAGCACTCTGAGTAGTTTTGGGTCTATTTTTCAGTCTTTTTTCCAGACTGTGGTGTTACAATCATCTTCCTTTCCTCATGATGCATGAATCATTTTTTCCTAATTTCCTCTCTCCTCCTCTTCTCTATGTTCTGTTGCTTTGCAGCAAACAGTGATGCAGTACCAGGTGAATGATGATCTGCCCTCAGCTCCTCCATTCAGGCTCTTCCCAACCATTGAGAGAGACAGCGGAGGAAGGTAGACCAACACAGACAATACATCAAGAGCCTGCGAAGTTAGAGGTTGGGCGTGACTTTAAAATGATGCTGCAGCAGTCCTTATCATTGCTACAACTAACTGAACGTATGCACAGAATCAACAGATGAGTGAATAGAACATACTCAAGAGCAGAAAAGAGTAGAAGGATTTCAGTCCTGGATTCCTGCTATGTTAGCATTTTTCAACAAAGCAGCTGAACTTGACAGAACACCAGTCACATGTTACAAACTTGTACGCTGTGTTCTCACATGAGCTCACTCGACTTCACCTGCAAATCTTACTAGTGGGCCTGGCAGAAGAAAGCCTGGGTAAAGTGGGTGTGAAAAAAATCAGCAGTTGCTTTCACACATGCAGCTTACTCAGAAAATATCTACAACTTTCAGGGGTTTTGTGCATGTGTGAAAGCACTAAGTGAATTCTAAAGCAGGACTTTTAGTTGCACAGTGTGTTTGTGTTATTAAGTAAAAAGATTTGTGTACCATTCATGTGTTTCTTCACCCTTATTAAGGTTCATTGACATAGTTGGGTGTTCAATCACATAATAATAGAACTCTAAAGGTTTGCTATTGAAAATATCAGAGCCTGAAAATGCTGTTAGAAACTCAATGATGTTTTTGTTCTGTGCAGGCTGTTGATGTACCTGAAGCTGCGCTGTGATCTGCCACCAAAGAGGTATGGTTTTATTATATGATTAAAACTATATCGTGTAATATACACTAATAAATACTAAATGGGAAAATAATTAGTCCTCAGTCATAGATCTGTTTTCTTTCTCTGGAGACTTTTCTTTAATCTTTACTTTCTCACAAAATACAAAACAACATTTAAATACTCAACCTGGGGACAGAAAAGTTGTTAAACTGGTTCAATGCTGAGCAAGACATCATATTTTATTATATTTATTTAATGTTTGGTCTATAAAATCTTAATTCTAAAGGGGATTTAAGCTGTCAGGTGAATAAAGGGCTGTAAAAAGTGAAATATTTCCCTCGTCTGAAATGGAAGAAAAAATATAAAACAACTTAAACACTAAAAACATTATGTACAAGTAGCTCTAAAATGCACCCAAGTAGTCTTTTGACCTTAGTGTGCCAGGTCATCCCTCAGGAACACAGTGTTCATAAACATGCTGAGGATTAATTAATGATGATGTTGATGGTGTTGATGATGTCGTCATTGTTTTTCTTCGCAGCTCTGCCATCAACGTGTGTGCATCCATCCCTGTCCCTAAAGGCTCCGTGAGGTGAGTCGCCTCAGTCAAATCAGCTGCTGCTCTCTGAGTCTGATGTTTGTTATTTAAAGGAGTACATATGTAAAACCTCCTCCTGAGGCCGTTCTGCTTCTCGTCTGTTGGCTTTTTATTTGAATATGACTCAGTGCTTTTTCTCTCTGGAGCGGTCGGGGTCTCTGAGTCGACTTTACACTGCGTTCCAAATTATTATGCCAGGTGCATTTTTGTGAATATTTCAAAAAATATGATAACAGTCGTTCTCAAATTTGTTAAGAAGTCAGATAGTGAATATATTTCTTCAACTGTGTGTGGTTAAAATTATGCTTTTCAAAGTATGTCGGCTGTATTTTCAAATAAATGCAGAATCCGCAGAAATGAGCGTGCCAAATTATTATGCAAGTTGGTGATAAGAGCATTTGACTTGTGAAAATCAAAAACTAGGCACCATTTTAAATGTTCTATTGATTGAAAATAATAATATTTACTACAACTGTATTCAAACTTAAAAAAAAACAACAGTTTCCTTTACATTTGTATACAAAATAAAACTGTAAAAGTCTTTGAAACATTTCAAATCTAAAGTGTTTATCAAATGTCCAATATAACCTCCTTTTCTCTCAGTGAGGGTCAGAGGTCACTGGTAAACTGATTTAGTTTCTGATGACTTCTCTGCTGTGAGCTGCCACTTGTATGGCTTCCAAAGATGCTCTTTGAGCTTTATGTGTTGCCATCACTGTAAATTATCTTCTTTATTATTGATCACAAGTTCTCAGTCTGGTTGAGATCAGGTGAGCAGGCTGGCCAGTTCACGAGGTGATCGTCTTCAAAGCCCTGAGATGCCATCCTGTCTTGGGAATAACGTGAGGCATGTGACGGTGCATTGTCCTGCATGAAGATAAGCGTCTTTTTGATTGGCTTTTCCTCCATGCAAGGGAACTTTTACAACATCCTGAACCCAGAAAGGACCAACAAGTTCATAATTAACAATGACAGCCAAGAACATAACACCACCACCGCCTTGTAGACGTCATAGTCGAGTTGGAGCTTCATGGCCCCTTGAAATCCAACCAGATGCTTACCATCAGGTCCTTTAAGGGTTGCCCGGCACTCATCAGTGAATATAACTTTGGAGAAGTCGGCCTTCATGTATTGTTGAGCCTATTCCAGTCGTTTTTCATGATGTATCTTCTTCAGTGGAGGTCTTTTCTTTGCCTTTTGGACCTTTGCCATTCGTCTTAATGTCCCACATGGGGTAGACATAGGTACATCATCAAGCCCCACAGCTTCAGAAATGGCCTGACTGGTCGCTAAGGTTCTTTGAGCAACCTCTTGTTTGGTTTTTGACAGTTCTCGGTTTGTTAATGTTCGACAGGCTTTTTCTCTTCTGGGTTTCCTCCCATTCTGACTACTTTGAAAGTATCTTTTTATGGTTCAGTGGTCAGGCTGTCATTTCTTGGCTACATCATTGTTAGAGTCCCTCTTACTCAGACTCTTGACAGTTTGACTCTTTTCCTCTTTGGTCAGGTCACTTTTCTTGCCCATGGTCAAAGTTGAATAGGACTTGCATAATAATGTGGCACACCTATATACACGTGGTCTGTAATAAAGAATATTAGAATGCTTTGTAGATTCAAAAACAAATGGTTTTGTTAAAGCACAAGGCCTTAAATACATCATACTAAAACACTATTTCTCGCTGAACATCAGTCTTCCAGGTTTTCAAGAAGAAGTTTAACTTCATAATAATTTGGAACACAGTGTATAAATTCAGAGACATGTCAGTCCGGATAGAAAGTCGCTCACAGAGCGAGGTCCTGTGTATCTGTGAGGGAATAACATTATAAAAGCTGACTATGTTGGGTCGCTGTTTTTAAATAGAAACATCATCACCAAAGTAGGACTCACCATAAAGCCAGAATAAGGCGCCCCTTATTTGTTATTCAAAATGTATGGAAATGTGAGTCAATGACTTGTGAAGAGTCAGGTGCTCCGACATGTGAGGTAGGTTTAGACTCTAGCTGCTGTACCAGAGTTCACTCACATCTGAGTTCATCCACTGACAGATTTTCTGTTACAACCCTCCTTCCAGACTAAAACAATCATAATCTCACACATTTACTCAGTTTTTGAGTTATCATCAGGGATTGGGATTGAAACTCATTTTTATCAAGGATCTGATGATGCATTTTTCAAAACAAACTCCCCGGGGCCATGCGTTTAGTCCATAGACTGTATAAAATATGGATGTAGTCACCGTGACTTCACCCATCTGTTTCTGAAGCGCTGTTTTGAGGCCAATCGTCGGCGGCAGTCATATTGCTGCTGTCGAGCAATTGTGACATAAAGAGGTGGGCTTTGAGCCTCCTAGCCAACAGCTACAGTGTTCCCGCCTGTCAATCAAGTCAGCTCTGCCTCTCATTGGAAGACTTGCAATCTCAATATCTTCGAATTTGCTGTGTTAGAAAAAAAGGAACAATCCGTACAGTGTGTGCCGATCGAGAAATGAGCTATCCAGACTACACTCTTTTTTGAACCAGGCTGTAAACATGTTTATTTCTGCTGTAAAGATCGTCTTTTTTGAATTGGTGTGTATGACGCTTCCGGTACTACCGAAGCCAGCCTCAAGCGGATCCTCGATGAATCGCAGTTTTTAGCACTTCCGCATTGGACTCATATTTTTAGACCGGAGGTTGTCGCTTGGTTTAGTCTGACCCCTCGACACAAAACAATGAACCACATGCATCATAACAACACTTTGAACAACAAGTACTTTGGTCACTCAAAGATCAGTCCCTGAATTTGTCACACAAATAATCTCACAAAGTGTAAATGTGTCCCCTCACATGGGGGAAAACAAAGCCATGTTTGATAGCCTGCTTCAGAGATGGCCAGACAACTTCCAGGAGAAGGAAGAGGAGGACTCTGTTCGGGATGCTGTTATTGTTAATGTTAACGCAAAATGACAGGTTTAAATCATGTGAAAGCTCTGAGAAGGATTAACAATCAAATCAGTGTGTGTGTGCGTGTGTGTGTGTGTGTGTGTGTGTGTGTGTGTGTGTGTGTGTGTGTGTGTGTGTGTGTGTCTGTCTGTCTGTCTGTCTGTCTGTCTGTCTGTGTGTGTGTGTGTGTGCGTGTGTGTGCGTGTTCGTGTGTGTGCGCATATGTGTGTGTGTGTTTGTGTGTGTTTATGAAGGCTTTTCTGCCTCATTGCCTCTCTGATCGGCTCTGTGACACCACAGGAACAACCGCTGGTGACCTTTGACCTATGCAGGGACCCCATGGAATTGTTTACAGAAGTTTAATGTTTCACAGCAGGTTGTGTGTGAAGAAGCTGAGGTGAACTTATGTGTGTGTTTTTGTGTTTGTGTGTGTGTGTGTGTGTGTGTGTGTGTGTGTGTGTGTGTGTGTGTGTGTGTGTGTGTGTGTGTGTGTGTGTGTGTGTGTGTGTGTGTGTGTATATGTGTATTTGTGTGTGGTCAGTTTGTCTCAGGAGCTCAGCAGTCCGGATCAGAGCGCAGAGCTGAAGGTGCAGAGTCGAGCTGTTGAGTGGAAGATCTCTCGCTTCACGGGAGGAACACAACAGTCTGCACTGTTCAAGGTGACCACAAGCACGCACACACGCACACACACACACACACCTGCAGGAAGAGTTTATGATGCTTCAGTTTCACTCACAGAGAAGGTTGTTTGAATATAATGTACTTGTTGACAAATACATGCAGTTTAACATCAGAGACAGTTTGAGGCTTATCATTGTTTCTGTCTCTTCCTCTCGTCTGCAGCTTGAGGTCCCCGGTCTCAGCTCTGCCTCCATGTTGGAGATCGGTCCGGTCGGTCTGAGCTTCGAGCTGCCAAAAATCACCATCACAGGGCTCCAGATCCGCTTTCTCCGCCTGTCGCCTGTCCAGCCCGGCCCGTCGCAGCGCTGGGTCCGCTACGTCACACACTCCGACTCCTACATCATTCGTGTTTGACTCCAAAATCTACGCTGATAATCTCATCAGTTTCATGATGGAGCAGCAGAGAAATCATGTTTTACAGACTGATGACAGACTGTATGTATTCTTTATAAATGGAAGATTCAGTCTGTTTTTTTTTTTGGGGGGGGGGGGGGGCGGGGGCAGAGGGGCAGAGGGGCAGAGGGAGAAAGATGTGCAGTTTCTGTGCAGATGTGTAGCTCCTTCTAGGATCGTCTGTTATCTCCACCCTGTCAGCTACCCATGTGGCAGTTGAGCTCAGTCTATGGTAGCATTGATAGTTGTGAGGTAAGGACGTGACCGATTAGCTAAGACTAGGAGTCTTTTCAATCAAACCAGCACTCCACAAGGCTTATTCACTTTAAAGCCTTCTTTAAATGCATGATTAATGAGGGAGAAAATATATATTTAAGAGTGCCGCTGACGCAGTCGCTTGCTTGTAAACTGTGTAACTAAGCTTGTAGATTAGATTTGCTCCGTCCGTCCAGCTCCTAATCCCTCTAAAGGTCACTGGTCCTGTTTTGAGAGGAATTATACCTGGCTGTTAAACACACTTAAGAGTTGTTAGGTGACACTTTTGCTCCTGGTTTGGCCTCTTTGTGGGATTTGTTTTCAATGACAAAATAATTAAAACACCACCAGACTCATGCTTTAAGAGTTTGGTTAACTTAAGGGGAAATTATCTCGTTCATATGTTTGTCTGTAAATAAATTTGAAGTCATGTTTCTTCTTCATATAATCTTGTGTTTAATGTTTTTGTTCTTGTTCTCTGGTTAATCTCTATTTACAGATTCTGCATAGAAAAGTTGAATCTGAAGGAGGGGTCTGGCTTTTCTGAGAAATGTTCTTGAATCTGTTTGTAGTACTGTGTAGTCTGAGCAGTGTTGACCAGCAGTCTTGGTGTCTGCAGGAAAAATAGTCCATACAGAGAGCAAAAGCAGGAGGAACACAACGCTGGTTGAATGACATCCCTGCTCCCATGGTTGGTAATCTGAGGAGGATTTATTTCTCTCTCTATACAGAAATCTGCATGAAGAGCAGCTAACAATCTGCTCTAGATCAAATATTTACACTGAGACACAAATCTGCTTGAAGATGTGTCAATTTCAATTCAATTAAATTTGCTTTATTGGCATGAACAAAGACATGTTGCCAAAGCACATTCGATTTATACACATACATTACGTATAAATTCATTCATTACATATATATTTATTACATATTATATATACTACATATTTTATAAGCATTAAAACAATGGTGTCACCCATACAGCATATCTCAATGTCCTCACTTGATGCCGTATGCTCATAAAAGCTTCATCTAAAATCAGATATTATGTGATGGTGCATCCCTCAGGCTGTGACAGGCAGACGCATATTCAGCAGCCAGAGGAGCTGCTGACCCTTCCCCCAGGAGAACTGACAGTTTCTCTTCTGGGGTTAATGTTGGGAAGTTTGTTACTATTTTAGTAATTTCCCTGTAGTGGGAATCTCTTAGTAAAGATAACTTGCTACAGTGGAGGAGGAAGTGCATCTCTGTCTCTATGTCCCCTGTAGAGCAGTGAGCATATAGACGCTCCTCTCTGGGTAGCCATGTCTGCCTGTATCTCCCTATCTCTACAGCTAGCTGGTGGTCACTCAGCCTGTATTTGGTCAGGATACGTCTTTATTTTGTATCTCTGACACTGTACAGATATTCAGATCATTTATAATCACGGTTTAGGGTCAAATAACAATTCATTCTACTTTGGGTCTTTGTTTGGTTTCTCCAGTGTTCTAAATACAGATCTTTGGAGTGCTTCATGATGAGTTTAATTTTGTTGTGTTTTGGATCAGTGCTGATTGGAGTATGGCTGATTAGCTTCCTCACCAGCTGATTAATGGTCCTTTTCCACCGGCCTGTCTTAGCCCTACTCTACTCGACTTGACTCGACTCTACTCGGTTTGTGTTGCGTTTCCACGGGCGCTGTACCTCGTGTAAGATGCCAGTTTTTCGTACCTGTTCTGCTCTGGTTCCAAGCGAGCTGAGCCGATACTAAAAGGTGACGTTGACAGACTGTCGGCCACTGATTGGTAAGAGAATGTCGTCACCGAAGAGTCATGAGCGCGACACCCAACGCAGGAGTCAAACCCGCCATTTTTTAAAAACGACATCAGTACCGTACAATGTCTGCACGCAAAGTTTCTCCGTGGTCAGTTGACGAGGTCCAGACACCATTGCCTCCATATCCTCCATTGTTTGTGATTGTTGTGTTTGTGTCACTTTCAAAATGACCTGAACGCAGTTTCGCGCTGGGGGAAAAGGTACCCAAACCGAGTAGAGTTGAGTCGAGTAGAGTTGAGTCGAGTAGGGCTGGAACTGTGTAGTGGAAAAGGGGACAGTTTTCAGGGTTCAGCTCTTGGCTTTTTAGTGCTTTATATTGAAGTGATATATACAGTATATAGGGTCACTAAATACAATCAGTGTTAAGATTTCCTGACTTCCTGGAACACATTTGAAATGATAGATCCCACCTCCATTCAACAAACAAACAGTGTAAAAGTAGTTTTCTTCTCCTCTTCTGGACAGACCCGACAAAGCTTTTTACTTTCAGCTACAACTAACCTGTGATTACAGATTCTGATTCAGAAACATATTTAATCTGTATCTCAGGTTCTGGATTCTGGTCTGAGAAGGGTTCTGGTTTCTGCCTGTCGTCTCGACCAATCAGGTATCAGCAGGCTTTGGCGCCTGCAGGAAAAACAGTCTGTATGGAGAGCGACAGCAGGTGTTCTAGAATCCTGAGATCAAAGACCAAATTCCAGAATTCTGAAAAAACACTGACAATTCCGTAAAGAAGGTCAAAACTAAACAAACATCATTGTCTTTAATCCTCTTTCATAGACCTCCATTCAAAAAAAAAAACATTGTAAAAGTAAAATAGAAAAAAAAACATGCAAGTAAAAAATAAGGAATAGTTATACAAACATACAAGTCAAAAGAAGAAATAGTTGAACAAACATACAAGTGAAAAAGAGGAAACACTTATACAAAAAAAACTAAATCAGTCAGTTCCATTAGTACGCACTGAAACATTTTACTTTACATGTGCAAAAAGGAGTTGGAAGAAGGTAAAACTGTGGGACTTACTGTTTACAGTGAAACTGAGACTCAGCAGAAACAAATGATGAACCAAGAAATGAAAGTGTATATTTGGCAGATATGGAGGGGTGACCTTGCTTCACTTTTGATGGAGTGCACTGAAAAGGAAGTCTTGGCTGGAAGTTGTTTATCAGTAATCCCCGACAAACATCACATGATATTCGACAGGTTGTGAGGCTGTAAAAGATATTTGTTTAATGTTGAAGCTTTAATTCTTATGGACACAAACTCTCAGTCCTGCCAGCAGCTTTGGAGGAAATTGATCTGATATCATTAAGGGGAATGGGGCAGTAAAAAAGCAGAAATATATCTGTCACTGGTGAGAAGTTTGTCCTTTCGGCTGATAGCAGTCATTTAATTTTCCCAGTGACCTCTTTCACTTCTCTTTTAGGACTTCACTCTTTGTGGTTTTGAACCTTTGTGATAAAAGGTGATATAAGTCAAGTTAAAGAAGTTTGGAGAACAAGTAGTGTTTTGAAAGTCTCCATGAAAGCGTCAGAAGAGGATGAGGATGGTGATGGCGAGGATAAGTCTCTTCCTGGTGCAGGTCTGTAGAGGCTTGCAGTGACAGGATTCAGAGCAAAGAAAACATCCTGGAAAGAGAAACTGAACAAACACAAACTACAGCTAACAACGTCAGATTAACAGCTCACGCCCTGTTGGAAAGCTCTGCCACAGAGTTTTAAATACCAATGGGAAACCGGGTCGTATGGCCGGCCCAATGAAGGACGCCGGAAGGAATCCATAACCATGGATGCCAACTGTGGAAATGGGGGCACTTTTTCTTTTTAGATGCAAAAAAAGAACAATAATAACCCAACAACATCCTCTTTAAATCAATATTTTGTGTCAACTTGTTTAAGTCTTTATACCCGTAGTAATAAAAATTCATTGAACGCACTCATATTTTGGTGAACTGAACTGCTCAGTGTGCAACTTGTGAACGGGAGTATGAGCACCGTTCAATCGGGAGGCAGTGAACAACCACTCACATACCGGGAGGATCCGAGAGATATCCAGAGTTGACGATAGTTACTGAGTGCTGTCTTTACAGTAGCTGAAGCCAGATTTACAGCACCTGGCAGGCATTCAGTATGGCTTAGGGGTCTAGAAATCCAGATGTAGTGAGGGGTGCCTGTGAAGCAGCTGTTGTGAATATTTGAAGGAGTTTCATGAACAAATCAGGACAGATCCATACGGGCTGGTACGGTTTTAGGGAGGTGTAGCTTTTTGAATTGAGGAATAGTCCACTTAAGTGTTTGTTCAGTGTTTATTTACCCTTATCCCTCTTATTTCAGGAGATCTTCCCTGTGTATCAAGCATTAAAGTCAGACCCTTTAGCCAAATATTCAGCTGACAGGTTGAAGAGTTAGATGTGTTTCTAAGTTTTCAAAGCTGCAGATTGTCTTGGCTTTTGTACTTAATATGTGTTTACGATTTTACAGTAGAATGCAGTTTTTAGTGTATTTCAGTCTCAGTGAGCAGATTTGCATTGGGGTCCTCTCACCCTGTCAGGATTCTAATAAGCATAACCACCTGCTCACTGTACATCATCCCCTACTAAACTTATTAATGGGATATTTAGCCACTGCAGAATCAAACCAAACAATTAAACAAAGATGACAGGAATGAGGAAAAAAAATACACAAACACATAAAATAAGGAAGAAAGAAAACTGTATGTTACACTGTGGATGTATAAAAAAAATAAAACAAAAAGAATGAAAGCACAGTCCTTAATTAATGTTCATCTATTAGATTACAGTATACTGTAAACGTGGCTTAATAAAACTAAATTAAAGCTCAGAGACAGTAAATAAATCTGTCCCTGCGCTTTCCCATCACAGTTCACCCAGCAGATAAGGTGTTCCACTACAGGTGTATAACAGGTGTATGAGGTCTGAGTGAGAGGCAGGTTTAATAATGACGGTGTTTGGTCTTTAATGATCCTTTAAACATGTCCGATCCTCTGACTCAGTCCTCCTTTAGGATGAATCAACATTTAACATTTAACTCTGCTTCTTGTTGTCATGTTTCCAAAGAGTCTGCGTTGCGCAACGTGATCTCTGCAGCCACTACATAAACACACGCACATGCACGCACACACACACACACACACACACACACACAGATACATAGATCCTGCCTTTGCGGAAGCCAGAGGAGTCGAGGCGGCGCTAAATTAAATTAGCATACTGATAGTTAGCTGTGGATGGACGGGTGAACTGAGCTGCATCACAAACACAGCTTCTCCACACAACACCTCGCCAGTCCGGGCTCATTTTGTCGGGATTTTGCTGCAGTCCGCCTGCCGAGGAGATGGGGGACAAGGCGGGCACCAGGTAGGACGGCTATGCTAACAGCCAGTTAGCTCTCACGCAGTTTGCTAACGCTAGCCAAGCTGCTGCTGGTCCGGGCGGGGTGATTCTTCTCCGCCTGTGCGCCACAGTTTATCAGCTTTACACCAACAACCTGCCGCAGAGACCACTCATTAGGCTCCGGGATCTTGACTTTATCTTTAATGTGGTGACCTCGGTCGAGACGAAGTTAGCCCAGCAGCAGGGTGGGGTTAGCTAATGGGACGCTGCTCCAGACCCCGCTTACAAATCTGTCATATTTCCACATCAGGCTCTCGGACACATTTTCATCCAAATTAACACAAATATCTCCCAAACTGACAACACTAACTCTTTAAATCACCTCACAAGAAGAAGGCAGTCTCGCGTGATTGAGTACTGAATTTGATTTAGTGTTGTAGGAGGGAATTCCCACGGTGCCTTTCCAACAAAATACGGCCGTAGTGGGCGGTATCGACACGGGGAGATGTGTGAGAAAACACCGGAGTGGAGGAAAATAAGAGCAGCTTTGTGGATGAAATCAAAGCCGAATTCAACATGAAGTCAATATGAAACATTAGAAATGCAAATATGTGTTGTGTGGTTGAAAGTCGTGGAAAGGTTTCATATTTAAACTAAATGTAAATGGAGTTTGGTGCGAGCGCGCAGGCTGAGGGTCCATCTGGGTGAGCCTGCTACCAGAGAGGGGACCGCAGCCTCATGCTAATTAGCTGTATATTTAATGAGGAGTGTTTGGATCCTTATCTTTGAATACATTATCGTTTCCTTATAGCAATGGAGGGTTTCTGTAGAAAACGAAGACCAGCTGAAACAAACAGTTGGGTTGGCTTTGACAGATGGAGATGCTGTGTTGACATGTTTGTATAATCCAAACCTGCTGCTGATCCTGACACTGAAGTTAGCATCTTATTCTATAGAAATAAGGTCCTGACTCAAAACCACTAGATTTCTCAGATCTGGACTACATTTTTCTAGAATATCTTCAAAAAAGGTTGTGTCAGACTACTTGAGACCAGGTCCTGATCCAGAAGTGCTATACCAAGATTTATCAGATCCAAATCATTGTAGAGAGGCTAGAGACTCTCTGAAGCACGCTTTCAAAAATGTGGAACTTTTATTGTAGTTGTGAAAATGCAAGAAAGGGCGATTTCACTACTTTTTTTCGTTCAGAACACAGAAGACCAGGTTCTGATCCAGAACCGGGACACAGAGATTTCTCTCATCTGGCTAAATGATTCTACAGAGGCTAAAGACTAATTTCAACCCTCCTTTAAAATATGTGAAACCTTTGTACTAGTGTTAAAAATGTTTCAAAGGGAGATTTGCTCCTTTTTTTAGTCTAGACCACAGAGGACCAGGTCCTGATGCAAAGCTACTATATGCTGACTTCTCAGACTGGCCTAATTATTGTTGAGAGGTTAAATGTTATTTTAATCACAGTTTAACTTTTATTCTAGTTGTGAAAATGTGATAGAAGGTGATTTGACTGCTTCTTTTTTTGTCTAGACCACTTAAGACCAGTACCTGATCCAAAACCACTATATGCTGACTTCTCAGACCTGGCCTAATTATTGTAGAGAGGCTAAAGACTCTTTTGAACACAGTTTTAGAGACATGAAACCTTTTATTCTGGTTTTTTAAAATGCAACAAAGGGCCATTTCACTACATATTTTTATTCTAGACCACTTAAGACCAGGTCCTGGTCCAAAAACACCACCCATTTCTCCTCAAATCAAGTGTAAATTGTAAAGAGGCCAGAGACTCATTTAAACACACTTTTCAGTATGTGAGTCTTTTATTCTAGTTGTGAAAATGCATAAAAGTCTATTTCACAGGTTTTTTTTTCCAATCTAGACCCCTTAGGACCAGGTCCTGCTCTAGAACTGCTACACCAAGATATCTCAAATATGGCCTAATTATTTTAGAGAGGCTAAAGATCTTGAAACGCCTTTTTTAGATATGTGAGACTTTTATTCTATTTGTGAAAAATGCAAGAAAGGGTGTTTTAATTGGATTTCAGTGGACCAGGTCCTGATCCAAAACCCTGAAACCCAGAACCCTTTTTTGCATTTTCAGAAATCTGAAACTGTGTTTTGATATGTACTCTTTCTTAGATAGTCTAGTCCACATCTGACAGGTCTATGTGTAGTGGTTTTTTTCGGATCAGGACCTTTGGTTGTAACTTCAGCTTCGTTAGCCGATGGAGGGTTTCTCCGGTTCTCAGGTTTTTCACACATGGAGCTGGAACTGTGGCGTATGAGCTGTTTTTGTCTCCATTGTTAAACCAGACTATCTGCAGATCCTGATCAGAATTATAAAACCTGTTTTCAGACTTCTGAGCTGAAATAAATCTACAAATGCTCTTCAGTCCTGGAATGAGCTCTGCAGGGTTTAAAGGCTTTCTTTGTTTTGCGCCTTGTTTACATGCTGTTTCTCTGTATTACAGCTGAGACGGAGCTTTTACGGCCTGGTCCAGTGTGTTGTTTACTCTGCACATTTTAATAAAACGATGACTGTGATATTAAAGTGCAGACTCAGCTTTAATCTGAGGCTGTTTACTTCCTATATGTTTGTTGTACACACACACACAAACACACGCACACACACACACGCACGCACGCACGCACGCACGCACGCACGCACACACACACACACACACACAGGTTGGTGAGTTTTAGCACAAACACCTCTTTGTTTACTTGGGGTGCTCTCAGGCTTTCTTCTTCTCTGGTTCTTTAGTGATTGAACTTTACAATCAGGGCGGCTCTTCTTCTGTGACGGATGCTGACATTTACTGAGATTTAAGCAAACAGACCTGCTCTCTCTCTCTCTCTCTCTCTCTCTCTCTCTCTCTCTCTCTCTCTCTCTCTCTCTCTCTCTCGCTCTCTCTCTCTCTCTTCCTGTTAGGAAACAGGTGGGAAACAGGGAGGGGAGGAAGCATGATGCAAACAGTGCAGCCTGTTGAAGATATAAACACGGTTGTAGATGGACACAGCGATCGGCTGCTTTCGCTGATAAAAGATCAACAAGCGGCAGAGAAAGTTTCCAACATTACCCGCCGATTTCCGCATCTACTCCACCAAAAATCCGAGGCCAAAAAGTAGATTTATTTACAGTCACAGCTGCCGTATGACTTCTTCTGTAATAGTGAAGCCTGGGATGGTAAAGGTCATGCTCTGTCCTCTCACATTTGTTCATGCAATCACTTTTTAGAACAAAATGTAAGTACAGGCCTGAAAAGTTGAGGGAATTCTAGGTGGTAGTAAGTAGATATTGCATGCACATAAGCTGTAAGATTCTCTCCTTTTCAGTTGTTCATCAGCTGATCTAAAGGTAGTTCTTGTGATCTCCTGAGCCTGCTGAGAAGTTGTCTATTTGGACAGCACACACTGGCTCTGTGCGTCGTCCTACCTGTTGCAAGCGGCCACTCAGTTCGTAGACTGAGATTTGTCCCAGCCTCCTTGTGTTTGCAAACATCCCAAATGCTCCTATGTCTTTACCCTCAGCTGTGTCTGCGAGCAACCGTGTCTTATCCATGCTTGTTTGTTTTGATTTGAGGCATGCGCTGCGTCATGTGGTTCAGCTTCTACTATTGCTAATCCGCTTTATTCTGCATCGTATCACGGGTCTTGCCGAACTGACATTGCAGCGTCTCCTGCCATATTGATCCTGGAACACGTGCATTGATGCACATATCGATATTTTGCACATCGAATTTGTGAGCACAGCCTCAGTGGACGATACCTGTTTTGACAACATAAACTAAGGATGTCAACAATTAATCAAGTATCGATTAATTGATTGTTATTAAGAACGTACTCGAAACACATTTTTTGTTTTGATTTTCTCGTGGAACAAACATCATGTGGTCTTATACTTGGTTCAGCTAACGGGGAGGTGTTTTAAGTTCAAAGCATGTTTCGATGTGAATCAGCCGACTGAAGGTGTTGTGCACAGCGGAGACGCTCAGCTGGGGGATGCGGCTGAGTGACAGGTCTCCACGAGCGCTTTATTTCTACGCCGCTGGACTGATTATGACCCGGTTGGGCTCCCGGCTGACACCTGATCACATTCACACGCTTATTTTTCTCAATAAGAACGAGAAGACAGAAAACTGGATACTGAGTCTAAAATATGTTTCTGTTCAGTTCCCTTGTTGAAGTCTGAGCCTTCACTTTTATGACTGTATATCCGCAGAGATTATGAGCCTGCTCCACACGATGATATTCAGCGTGTTTAACGTTTTGAACACCTCAATACGATCCGTAGCTTTTTAATACCGTCAGGTATATACATTGTGTCGTGAAGGAAAATTTGATTCAGGGGAAAAAACACATTTGGCATTGTTTTTGAGATAGAAAACTTTTATGTTTTTTTTATGATTAATTGATAATTGATTAACATTTCCAAAGATCAAAAATTTGCATCCCTAACATAAACACTTATGTTTGTTCAAGTGGCGTTGATACGTCCAACAATTTTAGCTAGTTATTTCACACCTAGCTATACTGTACCTTTCAAAATAAAGGCCTCTTTGTTATCAAAGCAGGACGTAGAGTAACCTTGGGGCAGTTTTTATAATGCAGTCTCTTCGAAACATGTTGAGAAGTCGTATCAGTAGTTCTGTGAAACCTCCAGAAGTTGAAGATGTTCTTGATCTTTGTTTTTGTCCTTCGGCCTCTGGCTCACAGCCAATCAGAGCAGGGTTTTGTTTGTCACTTTACTTCCTGCCTGTTTGACAGAACAGGTGTGTCAGAGGAGGTTTGTATTTGTAGTGACAGTCACAGTGTTGAATCGCTCGTGTTTTGAATCCCTACCTGTGACCTAGTTTTCATTTTAAAGAGTAACTACAAATGTAACCCAACATAGCGCTGGAAGCTCCCACCAAGTGACTTCAATCATTTTGGTTTTTTATCAAAGACAAACATTAAACTGTGGCTGAGGGCAGCCCTAAAACAGTCTGTGAGCTTCACCACAACCAGACAAATATATAACTGTTATAATTTAATCTAACTCACGGCTCAATGACTCCATTATACCCAAATATCATTGAGTTACATTTATTAGAAACCCGAGGGACTCTTAACAACAAGCAGCTTCTGTCCTATTCTTGATAACGGCGATGCGGTTGTGCTTCAGGAAAACAAGTGCTGCTTGTCACTGCTCTTGGGGTTTTTCTGTAAAATAATAAAAAAGGATGTTTTTTAATTGACCCCAGCTTTTCTCAGTCGTCTGTTCACCGTCAAGGAGAACCGTGTTCTCAGATTCAAAAGGATAGAACAGATGATGTTTTGGTGTTCAAATTTACGACTTATTATCTAACTAGCTGCGGTTTAGTGTCCCATTATCTCCGACTCGTTAAAGCTCAAGCCTGTGTGTTTGTGTAAAAGCTTGTAGACGGTCACCACGAGGCAGTAGTTTGAATTTAGAAAGGTATTATAAGACGCAGTGTGATATTGATGAAAAATGATCAGTTACATATTGTCCACTAATGGTTTTCTTCACTTTTCTGAGGTTAAAACAGTCGGGTGTGAGGTATTAAAGCATGACGACATGGAAGATACCCACTTTTCAGTCATTTGTGTGCCAGCATTTTGGGCACCAAGTGTAAACAATAAACAACGATAGAGTGAAAGAAAAGACACAAACAATATTTAAGCAGTAGTGGTTGACTATCGCTTTTCCAACGACTGATGCCGATGATTAGAGAGATCTAATTTGTATTTGATAAAATATAATAATTGAATAAAAATGATGTCCATTATTGCATGCACATCACCATCTACTGTACATGGTGATCTTAGCCAATAATGTGTTGTAGACATAGACTGTATAAATAATGGATGTAGTATCTGTGACGTCACCCGTCTGTTTCTACAGCACTGTTTTGAAGCCAGTCGTCAGCGGCAGCCACATTGGAAATGCTGAACTGAACCTACTTTCTGTCGAGCAATTGTGACACAAAGAGGTGGGCTTTGAGCCGACTAACCAACAGCTATATTGTCCCTGCCTGTCGATCAAGTCAGCTGTGTCTCTCATAAGGGAAAACTCGAAACCTTGATATCTTCGGACCTGCTGCCAATGAAAAAATTCACCCCTGTACAGTGTGTGCTGATCGAGAAATGACCTATTCAGACTACACTTATTTTTTGTACCAGGTTGTAAACATGTTTATTTCTGCTGAAAAGATCGTCTTCTTTGAATTGGTGTGTATGTGGTTTCCCGTACTTCGGGAGCCAGCCTCAAGCGGACACTCGAGGAACTGCAGTTTTTAACACTTCCGCATTGGCTTCAATTCTCACGGCTGGAGGTTGACGCTTGGTTTTAGATGGACTTTTAGGTGGATTTGATTAATAGAATTAGCAGGCAGATGTCTGTCTAACACGAGTCTGTTTCTGCTCAAGGTTTCATCAAAGGAATATGTAATTTCTAGTCGTCGTTACACCAGCTATTGAAAGCTCTCTCAAGAATGCCTTTAAGTTTTCATTAAAGAGGGAATTTTTGTGTTTTTTGTCATTAGATTAACAAAATAAACTAGGATGCATTCACAAGGACTCTTTTTGTGTTCTGCTGAAAGATGCCACATAACAGGGCACTGGTGGCGTTGGGCGTCAAACACACGACACTCCTGATATTAATGGCCAAATGTTTCAGCGTTATTACTTCCTCGACTCAAAGAGAGGCATCGATTAGGGAAGCGTTAAGCATAGAGGCAAATGTTTTGGTGGCTCAAACTTGTTGGAACTGGTTGTTGACACCCATCCCTGATGGTCACACCTCTTATAAACAGCGTTCCTTTTCTCAGTCAAACCTCCTCCTGGATTTTCGTTGACCTCCGGTGTTTAAATGGCTCATTTAGTTTTTGTTCAAACCTGTCTGATGGCTTCTGTGCTCAGCTGTGTTTAACTTAACTATTATTATCAGTATTATTATTATTATTATTATTATTATTATTATTATCATTACAGTAAGTGTTTTCAGGTCTTCAAGTAGGGTAGGTAAATGTCACCAAGATGACAGGAGGGATGGGCAAAGCCAACAGAATAAGATGTTTGTTTTCCAGCCTGGGCTGCAGTATGAGTTACACGTGACATGCTAACAGGGTTTATTTTAACATGAGCCTGTGTTTGATTTACCTGCAGTTTGAACTTTCATATTATACTAGTAAAAAAACAAAAGAAAAAGTCTCACACCAACAATTGACAGTTAACAGTTAACAGTAATGAAAGTAATCAGATTTTTTTCCCTGGTTATTAGGACATTAAAGGAGATCATAGACGTAAACGCATGTTCTGTTGTAATGACTCACCTCTCCCTTCAGACAGGCTTGCAATTCTATATTCAGTCCATGTGCAGGGCATATGCTTTGCATCTGCAGGGCTGTTTCAGACTTGTATTCAGACTTGTATTGTGTAGTATCCGACAGAAATTAAATGCCTCTATCATCAAATTACCTGAAATTTGGCACAGCGTACAGATTATCGCTACATTAGTAGTAGTAGTTTGACATTCCCGGCGTGAAGCCCCCACAAACAAAAAGGATAAACAAAGAGGCAGGAGACGATCAAGAAGAGGAACAGACAGCTAAACGGAGTAATGTTACTATACAACGTTTCAAAGAAAACTGAAAAATTGATGTGGCTGGCCAGCCTAAGTCCTGGCTTAAGTTTGATTTTCATAATAAAAACGTATGGTAATTATTTTAAATCAAATAAGGCATGATTTTTTTTATTTTTGTCGGTGAAAAATATTTTTGGCCTGTACATTTTTAGAGGTCACTAGCCAATGGCAGATGAGGTAAAACGTTAATTTTGCACACAAAAAAGTCACAGCCACAGCCCGGCTCTTCCAATCGTCTCAGACTCATGACATCTGAGGTCATCAGTTAAAACTGGCCTTCAAGCAGTCTGATGATAATTGAGATGCAAATCCCTGTGCATCTGTATGAGATCCCAAAGGTTATTCTGTGAAACTTCAGTGTTTGCTGACCTGTATATGAGGAGAGTAAGCGTGATAGTGTAATACCTGTGACAGAGGGCGAAGCAGAGACACACAGCAGACAGGAAGATGCACCACTTGGGTAGCAAACAAACCAACCAACGTTTTTATGAGTTCTTTGGAGCATAATGAAACAATCATTAAGTCACTTCTGATTCTTTAGTTTGGGAGCTTTGTCTACTGGAGCTCTCTCTCAGGGTTCCAACTTAACATGGGCAGGTTAGCAGTGTCAAAGTATGCCATGTCTAAAAAAGTTTCATGGTTTCAAAACTACTAATGTTTCCAGTAATACTGTCCTATGGTATGAGCCCCTGCCCCCAATGGGCAGGCAGGAAGGTTGGGCAGAACTACCAAAATAAAACCCTAGTCGTGAGGGAAGTGGAAATTTCTGGCTTCGGCTGCTGTGTTCTGGGAGTTCCTTCACGTTTTTTTCTGCTTTAGTTTCTGTATGTAAAAGAAATGTGCATCTCTGTGTTTACTGACTGAGTTTGAAGTCTTTGATTATCAATGATCCACTCGAAGTCAGACACCTGTTTGAGATGGTGGCTGCGTGTCTCGGGGCGGACGATTGAGTCCTGCAGAGGAAGTACAGAGAGGAAGCAGACCGGTGAGTATGAGGAAGTTGTGTCGAATAGAAGTCCTACTCCTGACGTGAAGCAGCTCAGAGTCTGTGTTTGTGAGTCACGGTGTGCTCAGGCCAAAGTCCACTCTGGTTATTGGTGTTGTTTAGCTAATGTGTATCTGTGTTTGGACGTTGTTTTGGTGTTAACGGTCTGATTCAGCATGAAGTGTCACACTGAACTGTGACCCAGAGGAACCATGGTTTCCTGCTCTTTTGATCTGCGTAGTTTAGACGCTTATATTTTATACAGTCTGTTGTCCAGGTCTGAGTCCCTGTGTGCCATTATTCATTAACTAACATACGTTTTTATCTCGGTGCATCAATTCTGTAACATTGTTGACAAAATGAGTTGCTAAAGAATTTAGTGTTAATATTTAGTAAGTGATGTCATTGCAAAGGTTTTTCATGCGTGTGCAGACACATCCTGGTTTTTAGAGCTGTGTTGCATCCTTACTATACCTGTTTGTGCATGCAGAACAGCAACCGGGGAGTGACAGGTAAACAAAACATACCAGAAATGGTGGCTGTTGCACCATCATCTTGTCCTGAAACTTCTGGAGTGCGGGAGCATTTTAACCAAGCGGAAACCTCTGGTCAAAAACTATGAGTCCAATGTGGAAGTGTTAAAAACTGCAGTTAATCGAGGATCCGCTTGAGGCTGGCTCCGGAAGTAACGGAAACCACATACACACCAATTCAAAAAAGTCGATCTTTACTGCAGAAATAAACATGTTCACAGCCTGGTAAAAGAGACAAGTGTAGTCTGGATAGCTCATTTCTCGATCGGCGCACACTGTAGGGGATGATTTTTTTTCTAACACGTCAATTTCAAAGATATTTAGATTACGAGTCTTCCAATGAGAGGCACAGCTGACTTGATTGACAGGCGGGAACACTGTAGCTCTTTACGTCACAATCTCTTGACAGGAGCAATATGGCTGCCGTTGACGATTGGCCTAAAAACAGCGCTTCAGAAACAGATGGGTGACGCCACGGACACTACGTTCATTATTAATACAGTCTATGGTTTCAACCTGGAGAATTCGCGTTGCAGGCACCAGCAGCTCAACAGATTTCCTCCCTCGTTTGAACACCTCACTACTGTACGACTCCTCATGGGGGCACTATTGGCATTAACCCTCCCATTTACACTTTAGGGGCATTATGTATGGCATCTTCTATCTCTATTGTATCCAATCATGTCCTATCATATCTACAACCCTATGATTCCTGAGATGCTGAAAACATAGTCTGACAATTATAACATGGCATTGTCTGTAAAAGTATAAATGTGTGGAAATAGCTGGAAGTGTTTTCCTCTCTTATCTGAGTGTTTTCAAAGCACCTGAGCTAAATGAGCTAATAAAAACAAAGTCCAGTCTCTGCTGTATCTAATAAATGTCTCTAAAGCTGTGGTTGTCTTTCCGCATTTGAAACACTCTTTGAAACCCAAAGTTTTCATCTAAAAGAAAAGCCGCGGATTTGTTCACAGAGAGGTAAACCCTCATCTTGACAGGGAGCTGCTCAATGCTGGCATCAGGTGAGCAGTCACAGGAGGGCTCCTCTGCTTTCCTGTTTACCTGAAGTGTCCCTGTAGACCGGCCGGCTGCAGGTGGATCAGATGCTCGCTGCTCAGCGCTGTGATATGTTTATCTGGCTGGAAAGTTTTGAAAGCATCCAGCCGAGCGTGAAAACGTGTTTACAAGAGACGGCTGTTTTCTTGGCGAGAGTTTTCCCCTGATGTTTAAAACCTTAAATCACAGAGACAGAGACAGAGACAGAGAGAGAGAGAGAGAGAGAGATCTGACACTTTACATCCTGAATCATTGATACCAGGTCTTCCTCCAGTTTACATTTAAATTTACAACCAAAGCTCAAAGCACAGATAATGTGTTTAGGCAACCGTAGAACTGATTATTAAAGAAGCACCTGCAACTGTAGCTGCAGCAGGTAGACATCAGAGGTGAGGACAACCTCACATGTAGAGCTGATTATCTTGATTGTATTGATTCTGGTTTAAGATGCAGTAACAAAAGGCTGTCACCAAGCTGATGGAAGAGGCTTGATGCTTCCCCATGTGTCTTTTTTATCCCAGGCCTCTTTTGTTCTTCCGTTCACTTCTTCATAAAAAAGAGACGATGTGAGAGGGAGGCAGATTTCTATTCTCACCCGCTGCTGTGGGTTTTTTATTTTTAATTGATAACAGAAGCATATTTTCTTTCATGTACTCCTTATAGTTTTAGAACCTTTCTGGACAGCCTGAGTCTGAAAATATCACAACAAGTCTGAAAACGTTTCCTTAGCTGGCAGCGTGCATAACTGTTTCAGAGTGCTACTCACGACACTTATTGTCGCAAGGTTATCCTTTATCAGTGACCATTAAGTCTGGTTTAAGAAACTCTGAATGCTTAACATTCACTTTGATTCAGTCAATCCATCTTTATTTCTACAGCACCAAATCACAACAAATGTTATCCTCAGACTCTTTCTAAACAGAGCAGGTCTAGACTGTACTCTGTTATATTATAAACAAAGACCCAACATCAAGACAGGAAAAGATCCAGTCTCATCTTACAAACAGGGCTCAGTCTGATCTCATCTTAATCCACCATGAGCAGAGCACTTTGCAGCATTTAGCAAGTCACAGTGGCAAACTTCCTCTAAAAGGCAGAAACCTCCAGCAGGACCAGACTCATGTTAGACACATATCTGCTGAGACCGAGTTGGAGAGAGGGATAGAGGGAGATGAAGAGAGAGAGATGATAGTGGTGAGACGGATAGTAGTAGTTGTAGCAGCTGGAGTCTGGCACAGTTGAAAGTCCTGTAAGCCCCGCCCCTTGATTTTAATTGGCTGGTGAGGTGGACTTAACATTGTGCGTCTACATGGACTTGAGTATCCTGGTTTTGATCTGTTCTTTTAAGAATCCTGTTTTTGTGTTTGTACGTGTAAACATTAGATCAATAGACTGTATAATAAATGGATGTAGTATCCGTGACGTCACCCGTCTGTTTCTGAAGCGCTGTCTTGAAGCCAATTGTCGGCGGGAGACATAATGGAAATGCTGAACTCAACCTAACTGCTGTTGAGCTAGTATGACGTAAAGAGGCTTTGAGCCTCCTAGCTAACAGCTACAGTGTTCCCGCCTGTCAAGCAAGTCAGCTGTGCCTCTCATAATGGAAAACTCGTAATCTTAATGTCTTCCAAAATGCTGCGTAATGAAAAAGTTCACCCCCCATACAGTGTGTTCCGATCCAGAAATGAGCTGTCCAGACTACACTCGTTTTTCGAACCAGCCTGTAAACATTTTTACTTCTGCTGTAAAGATCGGCTTTTTTGAGTTTGTGTGTATGTGGTTTACGATACTTCCAGAGCCAGCTTCAAGCACCCCTCAAGAAACTGCAGTTTTTTTTATCGTGATTTTAGAAAACAGGATACTGTATCATGCATGCATCTTACCCTGGTTTCTAACAGCTGCTGACTACCTGTGCAGACGCGGCCCAAGAGCATCTTTACGTCTGAAGGGATAAAGAAGCTGAGCTTTGAGTCCGCTGCCTGCACGAATAAGATGCAGTAATCAGAAACCAGGGTACAAGTATTATCATGAACAACCAGGTTTATCTGTGTGCACATTAACGCCATCAAAACAGGGATGAGGCTCATAGCTGGGAAACTAGAGTCCATGTGAACGTACAAATTCACAATCAGGCAGTGCCCAAAAAGAAGAACTTGTTTCACGCTGCAGAGGCTGAGGGTGTGTTTGTGTTAGCTGAATGCACTGTATGGTTTGTGAAGGTAATGGGCACTGCCTGGTCAAGAGAGAGCTGCTAAAGGACACATATGACCCATTAATCATGTTCGACTCTGTCCGACCTGAAGAGAGACACCTGTGGTCCAAATGTCATCTTCATGGACCTTTTTTAAAAGACACATTAAATGAACAGTGGGCTCGTGCTCGTGCTCGTGCTCGTCCTTCATACAGCGCAGGTTATTCCTCCTGAAGCTGCTCAGACAGTCTGTAGTCTAAGTTTTTTAAATTCCAGGAGATTGTTGAAGTTGTTTGTGTTTCTCACAACTCAGGAGGAACCTGAGAGTTAGAAGCTGCCGTCATGTTTCTCAGAAGAGCTCAGAGATGGAGGAACGGGTGCAACAAGTTTAAGGTTTCCTGTTGCCCAACGGAGAGATGCAATGCAAACATCTCGTCCGGTTTGGCTTCATCTTAAAGCAAAAGTCAGGAAAAGTTTCAAAAGTTTTGAAATGGGGCTGAAAAGAGATTGCTTGTTCAAATAATTAAAATGAGAATAATTAAATTCACAATACTTTATCAGCTTTTTAGAAAATAGTAGTCATTTGGAGAGACAATACAGTAGTTGTTATTTTTTAAAAATCATTTTCAGTCTGAGGGTTTGCTGCTTTTCTGATTTGTCTTTTGGAAAACAGATTTTTTCCAGTTTCAGGGACTCCTCTAGCTCCTGCAAATCATTCACTGAGTGTTTCTGTGTTTCTGTCTATCTGCAGCTGAAAACACCCGAGTGATAAACCGTCTTTAGTGCCAAAACTGGAGCCACAATACCCCGTAAATCAGTTTAATGTGAGCTTTGAAGAGATCTAAATATAACTGTGGGGGTGTGGACAGGAAACAGTCATCAGCTATAGCTCTGCTGGAAATTAGTGAAATCAGCAGCAGAAAGTTAGAGATGTCCTTCTCCTGAACGTCTGCAGGTCTGAGACTTCAGCCTCAAACTGAAGACGTGACTTTGAACTCTGTGAGAGGGAGTGACTGTTTCTCACGAGTGCTGTGATCTCTCTCTTTATGTCTCTGTGGGGAAGCTGACAGTATGCAAATAGACCCACACTGCCATCTAAGACCCCTCTGACAAGTTTGCATTTGAAGCGACACTTGCACTATAAAGCTCTACTACCTGGATGTAAACAAGCACAGGTGACAGATGTTGTCTCGTAGCGTGGCGTGGTTTGTCAGTATGTTGATCTAGTAAATGGAGATAAAGTTGTATGTAGGCGTAGTCTGATTAAACTGACGTATAACCACTAGGGATGGGCATTTCAAGCCAAAATACTATTCCATAATCATTGGCATCTATTCGACGATTATTCCAATAATCACGCCCCCCCCCCCCCCCCCCCCTTTAGTTTTTGCAGGCTTATATGAGCTTAATAATAATCAGTCCCTCCAGGATTTCGCAGGATTTTTTTGGGATTGTTGCGGCCCAAAAAGCCTGATTTTGCGACAGCTTTTTGAAAAAATTGCGGTGAAAGTTGCGATTTTTTTCCCCCCAATAACATGTCAGGGGCAAGTAAATATGCTAAATTACAGTTGTTTGTAGAAAACATTCTTGATGTGGCCACTGACTGTATTTTGATTCTCTTGATTCACAGAAAAATGCCATTAAAGGGCTGAATTGCACATTTATGACGGTCCCTGAATGCACCTCGCAGTGACAGAGGCACTTGACAAACAGATCACGGCACTCTGAAATGCATCTGCATCTTTCAACAAGGAGTTGATCAAAACTTACTGAAGGTGTCTGATGTTTCACCAAACTGCATTAAATCAAGCTGTAGACGCAGAGCTTTTTACAGTAATGGCGGCAACAAAGTCAAACCTCAAATATTAAACAGACGTCCCCCGGTTGTGTCTTTGTCACTATCGCACACCGGGGATAAAAATCCTCAATGAAGAGGAGACAGATACATGGAGGTGAGGAGAGCTTGTTCACACAGCACACCTGCTGCAGGTATGTGTCCAAGCAAACACTGAGCTCCTCAGATAATAACTCTAGTATCTATAAATAACAAAGATGTAATTGTCACTTGTCCTGCCTGCTGTCCTCGCTCTTCACCCATTCTCCGTGCGTGTTTTGTTGTTGAAAAGTGCCGATCGGGTGAGGACATATGTTTATGTTCCAAGGAAGTGAAATTGATGAGGAAACCGATGACGTACAGGGGCTGAGGTTAAGGTAATTGGTCAAATTTGCGGGAAAGTTTCGGTGATTGTATAAAATGACAAGGCCGCGCAAAAATCGTCCTGATTGATTGAATTTGCGTTGATAGTTGCGATCGCAAAATCGCAAATTCCTGGAGGGACTGAATAATAAATTGGCTCTATGTTGTTGTCCTGTTACCTTCTGACACAGTTATCATCTTAAAGTCTTGTTGTAGTCGACATGGATCACAGATATGTGGCTGTTTGCAGCTTACATCCGTAATCGATGTGTATTTCTGATCTATACCATCTTTAAACGGTCCGTAGTCCGTATATGGTGTTTTATTTTGAAATTTGCGGATGTGCCTGACTTCCTGTCCAGGTTGTTCTGTTCTGTACATGTTGACACGTGCTGGGCGCGGGATCCTTCAAAAATAGATTTGAAGCGTTCCTCTGGCGGAGCGGCGCGGGGGCAGGCTCCCGAGACAGAGCTGAGATGCGCTGCGGCGCTCCCTGTGGACCCTACAGCATTGACTAGAATGGGAACGTATCGGCTGCGACGTGTACAGCGCACCCCTAACCCAACGCGACGTGTCCTGTGGACCCTAGGCCTAAGACGCTCTGCTGTAGCCACTGTCTGGCGGGAATACTGTATTACAACCAGGCACCGGTAAAAATGATGAAAAATTGTACTTTTAAAATGAGAAAATATTCGAAGTAACGCTTCAATTTTAATAAGTCAACGAATATTGGAATATTCAAAAATTCGAAAATCATTGCCCATTCCTAATAACCACTCCACCAGAGCAATGAGGAACCAGCACAGGCATGTGGACATTAACCTGCAAGGAGGACTGAAGGCTGGTGGAGCTAGCTCTGCTAGTGTTAGACACACTCTTCAAACCATCGTACGTGCAGACTTTGTTTTCAGTAATTTGATAAGTTGTGCTCAATTTTCACAGTTTTCTGGGTGTTCTTTTTTTAACCTTTAGACTATTTGTTTTCATGACTGTGGTTGCTGGATTTACAGAAACTCAGCGAGACTTTTCTGGTAAATTTAAAGAGTGTGAATCTTAATGCAGCCGTCATCAGCTCATCAAACCACAGACAGTTTCACAGTGAGGTTTAAAATAAAGTTAGAGCATCGCCTGGTTTAAGCCACAGAAAAATAAAGCTCTATATAAATGATACGAGTCCTTTAAAATCAAACAGCACAACCTAAACATCCACCTGCCCCCTTTGAAGCTCTGTGGTGACATCCCATAATAACCCCGCTCATGCACTCGGTTTGTTTCTCAAACCACTTCCTCTTCGGCTTCCTGCTGTGTTGAAATAAACAGTTTGAAACTCAGATATTTCCTCTTGATTATTTACTCAAGGCAGTCAGAAGTGTTGTCTTAATGTGTTCACTTTTCAGCTTCACCTGTTTTTATTTTTCTACAAGTGAGAGAAATAAAACCTAAACATGAAAATAAGCTAACTCTAATCTTTTGTTTTTCCTTCTTCTTCTTCTTCTTCTTCTTCTTCTTCTTCTTCTTCTTCGTCTTCTTCTTCTTCGTCTTCTTCTTCTTCTTCTTCGTCTGTCTTCTTCTTCTTCTTTCTTCTTCTTCTTCTTCTTCTTCTTCTTCTTCTTCTTCTTCTTCTTCTTCTTCTTCTTCTTCTTCTTCTTCTTCTTCTTCTTCTTCTTCTTCTTCTTCTTCTCTTCTTCTTCTTCTTCTTCTTCTTCTTCTTCTTCTTCTTCTTCTTCTTCTTCTTCTTCTTCTTCTTCTTCTTCTTCTTCTTCTTCTTCTTCTTCTTCTTCTTCTTCTTCTTCTTCTTCTTCTTCTTCTTCTTCTTCTTTCCAAACCTCTCAGAGTTTTCAAGAAGTCGAGCCCCAACTGTAAGGTGAGTCACTGTTTACATTCTCTGCAGCAGCTCACACTCTTACACACAGCGGGGGGAGATAATGCTCTCTCTGTTGCTGCTGAAATATCAAAACAGACAAAGGTGTTCAGGCAGAAATGTTCAATAAAGTAGTAATAACACAAAGAGAAACTTATTCTACTGGTAAAAGTGCACACACTTAATGTCACAAGGTGTTTTTCGACCACAGGAACTTTACCCCGGAACTACGTGTGTTTCGTCCGGAGGAACCAGGGTCTAAATTTAGTTCTGGGGTAGTTAATCTCCCCCTAAAAAGCCCCTGCTAGGGGGGTAGTACTTTTCAAAGGTCCGGGGACTTTCAGGGGGCAGGGCTTGCAATGCTGAACGTGTCTGATTGGTAGATTAACCACAGTATTTTCATTCCGCCCGCCGTTCACAATAACATCACACACATCTATGATTCACTTGGTTTCTCTTTCTTTCTTTTGTTTTTATTTGTTCTGTCCTTTCTGTATGTGTGTGTACTTTTCAAAAGAAGCACCATAATTTACAAATAAATTCTTTAAAAATCCTACAATGTGATTTCCTGGATTTTTTTTCTCATTTTGTCTCTCGTAGTTGAAGTGTACATATGATGAAAATTACAGACCTCTCTCATCTTTCTAAGTGGGAGAACTTGCAAAATCAGTGGCTGACTAAATACTTTTTTGCCCCACTGTATAGATACATACATACGTATATATATATATATATATATATATATATATATATATATATATATTTATATATTAAATAATATTAACTATTATCTTATTGTTTATTTTTTTTCATTCATTTAACTGTTGCAGTCCATCAATCCTTTTTTCCTCTCTTTTTGGGCATGCTTTAGTGTCTGATAGCTGCCACATAAATAGAGTTGAGTTTAGGTCAAACTGGAACTATATGCACTACATACTTTGTCCACAGGGGGCGCCAAAACAACACAAACTGAAAGATCTTTGCAGCTGTGTTAAACTGATCATATGTTTATTATCAATGGTTTTTGTTGGATTATTTTATGTGGACAAGATGTTATATTTTCCATAACCCTAAAGTCTGCTTTATCTACTCTGTCGCTGAAGAGATACAATATTTGAGAAGCAAATTATTGAAAAATATTCAGAGTCTAGAACGCCATTATAAAAATGTTGGTTTGTTGTTTGTTGAACAATTAAATGTAGAAAATGATGGTTGATTTAATAAAGATCATGACAGAAAATAACTGACCCCTCGGTCTCTGCAGGTGACAGTTTATCTCGGAAAGAGAGACTTTGTGGATCACTTGGACCACGTCGACCCCGTAGGTGAGTCGGAACAGATTTATATAATTTATAAATGTTTATTATATTGTGTTGTATTCATGTTAAGATGTATTGAAATACAGTAACAGGGTTATGAATGAATCCATGTGTGACAGAGCTTCATCAGCTCTGTAAACAAAGACCTGAACACGTGTGAGTTTGTGGTTTAAAGGGGCCAGCACCAGGAACAGCTGACTGAACTCTGACATCTGTAGTGTCTGTGCTGACTCTGCGGTTTCTCTTCCTCCTTCCTTGCTGCTGACAGATGGAGTCATCCTCGTCGACCCTGAGTATCTGAAGGACAGGAAAGGTAGGACAGCTTCCTCCTCCTGACATCAAAGTGTTTGTTGAAGAGGAGGGTACAGATCGCCGGCTTCATTTAGGATCCAGTCCGGAGTTTCGGGAACATCTGCGTCACATTGTAGTGAAGCGATCGGACTGATATAGATCTTAACAAAATATCTGCTGTCAGATTTGTCCAAAATGAAAAGAGATTTTACAATGAGTTGCACAAAGCCTGACGCTTATGTGAGGGAGAGAGAGAGAGAGAATAGCGGTGGTAGAGTGACTGGAGAGAGCGAGAGCTACTAATGAAAATGAAGCGGTTAAACAAAGAGGGAGGAGCTTATTGTCTGATTTTATGACCATAGATAAAGAAGTTCTGAAGTGCAGAGGAGCTCTTTGTTTTTTTTTTGCCAAATACAACTTACACACTTTGTTTCTCCTCCTCTTCCTCCCTTCAGTCTTCGTCACCCTCACCTGTGCTTTTCGTTATGGACGTGAGGACTTGGACGTGCTCGGTCTGTCCTTCAGGAAGGACCTATACATCTCCACCTTCCAGGTGAGAATCCACTCCACACTCACCCTCAAACCCCCTGAGGACAAGGTTCCACTGTAGTAGATTCTAGCACCTTCGTCATCTCCTCCTCCTCCTCTCTCTTAGGCGTTCCCTCCGGTGCCTGAGGAGCGTAAACCCAACAGTCGGCTGCAAGAGAGGCTGTTGAAGAAACTGGGCCAACATGCTCACCCGTTCTACTTCACTGTGAGTCTGAGTTTTACTCAGGAACTAAACCTGCTTTTATATCACAAGAACAAGGAACCTCAACTGGCTCCAGTCCCTGTAAAAGTACCCAAGTACCCTAAATATAGTCTCCAGCTGCTGCAACCTTTGTGCAGTAAACTGGACGGGCAGACTTATGTATTGATAAAATGAGGAAGGACATCTCTGAGGATATTTATAGATCGTAGTTGTTTCAAAAACAAGAGAGAAAGATGGCGGCCTGAGAGAACCAGTCTTGTGTTTCCCGACTCGTGTGATGTGAAAACACATTAAAGTAGAAAAACAGGGCGTCTCCATCACAGGAACTTTCCCTGGAGACAGAGACATTTCTGAAGAACTCGGAAACTAACACTGCATTTTGATTACAGGAAAAAGGAAGTGAATGTGGTTAATGAAGAGCTGCTATTTTAAAAGGAAGGGGCGAAAAGAGGGAGGAAGGGAGGGGGCTGTGATAAGAGAAGAAAGTAGAAGAGTGAAGAAGGGAATTAGAAACTTCCTTCTAGGGTCTTCTACTTGAGAGGCTTTAGAGTTTTTGTTTTCTTTTCTACGTCTGTGTTTCATTTTACTCTTTATTTCATTAAAAGAGATGACTGTTATTAAAAAACAGAATAGAATGGAGTGGTTTAGAATCCAATAGATAAATGTTTTAGAATGGAAGGTGATGAAGTAGAGTAGAACAGAGAGGAATGGAACAGCATAGAAAAACAGAAAGAAATTGAATCATTTAGAAAAGAATGGAACAATGGATGGAATACATTTGTATGTATTTATTTAGTAAGGGATAATGTATGGTTATTAGGTAATTATGGGAAATAGAATACCTACAGGGTGAGATGTGAGAATGAGAATGTGAAGCTTATTATCCCCAGCTACTTACTTAAGATACAAACACGTTGGCAAAAAATGCAGTCATTTAAAAATAGTCCCAGTGATTCGACTGCAGTCAGCGTTCCATGATGATGGATTCTTATCTGCCTGTTGCGGTGGATTGAACATGAAACTGTCCTCATTCAGCTCTCCTTCTTCTCTGAGCTCTGAGGTTCACACACCTTTAAAAATAAACTAATGTCACAACTTTGAACCCTGCTGCTATCATCACCACCGCTCATGGGTTAAGTTTCTTTGTAGAGATCGCTAACCTGACGTGAGATCAGTTTGCCTCTGGTGTTGCTCATGTTAGTGAAGGATAATAACCGTTGTCAATGGGTTGTCAAGGTGTTTTGAAGATCAGTAATCTTGTAGTTATCTCTTTTTATACTTATGAATGAGCTCGGTCTTCAGTGCAAATTACGATGAAATGAAAGGGAGTAAGGATTGAATAAGGATGTAAGGATACACTCAACCCACGGTTGGATTCAAATCCCGATTTTTGGTTCACTCACGATTCACTCACGATTCTCTAACGTTTTTCAAATTTCAAATAAATTTAAAAAGCTATTATTTTATTTCAATTCTCAGATATGGACAGTTGCCATATATATTTTTTCTCTAACATTTCTTGTAAACAAAGTAATACTTTTTAATTTTCAAGTCATGTTGTAACTCAAATAAAACCACAGCACACTTTTTTACAACACCTTGCAAAAAAATAGAAATGACAGTACAAAAATACCTTGTTGGAAAATTTCAGAACAAAACAAATAATGTAAATCTCTTTAAATAAACTAAAGAGCAGCTTATGCTCCTGGCTGTGAATTGACATGTTTTTCTTCAGGAATATCAGGGAAAGCCAAAATGCTGCCGTACCTCAGACTGTAAACACAAAAGTGCATCCTGAACTGCTCGGTCTTCACCTGCTGTCACCATGTCTGTGACGCTTGACTCAGTGAGTGACGAGAGAGCAGCGCAGACATCATGATGTTGAACAAGTGGAGTATAATGCAGATAGCGCCTTCTACTTTTTGAAAATAATATCGCAATACAAATTTTGTTGAATTGATTTTAATCCACCCTAATTGTTGCCATTTTTTACCGTCCTGTGATATATCCTTGCATCCCTAGGATTGAATGAAATAGAGCGGGATGGTTGGGATTGAAAGGAATGGATAAGAATAGAATAAAATGGAAAAAATAGAAAAGGAAAAGATATTTTAGATGTTAAGAAATAGAATGACATGGAATGGATGGGTAGAATGGATTGAAATGAAATGGTATGGAATGTAGATGAATGGAATGAAATGTAGTGGAACAGATTGGTATCGTCATTTGCAGAGGAACAGGGTAGGTGGAATAAGCGTGTTTGATCTTCAGCTTTATAAAATACAAACGTTAAATTAGTTTTGTCATTTTCCAAAATAAAGAAGAAACGTACGCTATTTAAAAATCACACTTTACAAAATAAAACATGTGACACTTATTCACCAATCTTATGAAGAAACAACGTTTATTATTATCATTGTGAACATGAGGATTTCAAACGTCTGTCATGTCACATTAGGTTACATTGTTTTGATCCGTACATGAAGGGGTTGTTTTGTCAGAATACTTTCTCGACACACGCAATCCCCTCCAACAAGGAAAGGCTCTTTGTTCCTTAATTTGAACATAAATCTAGTTCCTATAGTTCTTAAGTTCCAGAGACTTTTCGGGGACCAGAGGGCTGTAACAGTGAGTCCACAAAACCCTCATCACATTTTCTTCCCTGTTTTATTCTGAAAACAAACAAACACTTGTGACTCTGTTGTAGTCTAGTGAGTCCAAACTTTTGGTCTCTTAATTGATTTCCTGGAACTGTTTGATTGTGGAGTAGTTGATCTATCGAGCTCAAAGTTAACCAGAGGGGGATTTGCACGGATAATCTATCAAGACTTCTTTGAACTTCATGTTTGATTCAGTATGTCCTCCCTAATGTTTCTGCAGACAGATGTAAAGTAAAGAAGCTCCAGAGAACAGAAGAAGTGAAGTGTTTTTCACTGGTTTGGTTTGAGAGCTGGATTCTCAGGCTGCAGATCATTTTGATGTTTGTGGTTGATCTCACTCGGTTTATGGTCCTGCTTCTCGCTGTATAAATTAACACTCTGATAACGTCAGCTCCACCTCACAGCTGCAGGTTTCAGTCCCTGTGGACGAGTTGCAGCGAACAGAGTCACAAAGAAGCAGAGTGTTAGTGAACCCTGCAGGTGTACCTGAGTCAGATAGAAATCTGGAATCTTAAAAGGTCGTTAATCTCACCTCCATGTTATGTTGCTGAAACCTGTGGTTCACTGACGTCTGAAAAGGAGACCAATAACAAGCCAGATCATTCCTAATATGCATCTAATAATTAGAATATTATAATATGTGTCATTTTCTGTCTTTGTGTTGCAACACATGATTACAAATTAAATCTCAGCTGTATGATTGAAGTTTGTCACATTAACCAGCTTTATGTTTGTTTTTCAGATTCCCCAGAACCTCCCCTGTTCAGTCACTTTACAGCCTGGCCCAGAGGACACTGGGAAGGTAACACACACACACACACACACACACACACACACACACACACACACACACACAGACATACACACACACACACACACACACACACACACACACACACACACACACACACACACACACACACACACACACACACACACACACACAAACACAAACACACAAACACACACACACTCAAACGCACACCAATCAAATCCCGTCCTGCCTCTCGCTCGACCTCGGGCCTGTCCCCTCTGACCCGATGAGGTGCTTTGCTCAGGACTGTAGTCCGGATCAGAGTCTAAAAAGCTCTCACCACGGGGGCTCTGACAAGCAAAATAATTAATGACATCTAGTAAGTCCTACAGAAAATGTAAATTTACTGTAGCGTGACCTTCTGTCCGGACGCTGTAGGGATGACGAGCCGGTTCGTGAACACGTTGAGCTTTACTAACCGTTCACTGTCGGCCGAGACCATGCCGACCAACAAAGCAACAATCAATGTTTGAATGAATTAAGAACTTCTCCTGCCTGTCTCTCCTTTCTCCCGCTCACACACTGTACACCTCTCTTGATGCCTTCACTGACTGTCAACATTGTAGGAATTAAGAGCATCTGCACTGAACATGTTTAACAAACAGTAGAGCTGTTACAGTATTATATGTGTTATAACTTTTCTCCTGATATCGTGTCACCGGTACAACTGGATAATGCTAGCATGACAGTTGTAAGTACTAACAGCAGCCATGTTTGTTTGTGTTTTTAACTTTCACTATGAGAATGTTTTGGTGAGGACCGGTTTTGAATCAGTCCCGATCATATGGTCATGAATCAGTGGCGCTCGTGCATGTGAGTGGGGGCGTCGTTTTGGAGGAGCTCCGAAGGGAAGGGGGGGAGGGGTTAGACTGAGTCCTGAAGACATGCTACATTCAAATTCATGCTAGTTTTCCGAGACTACCAACCCCAGCTTTAAATACGGTCACGATATCAACGAATCAGACAACACGTTTTGTTTTTCCACTTGGATCATTTTCTTATTCTAGATGTGAAAGGACAGAAATGATTAATATGACAGCGTATCTTTCCAGCAGTAGTTGAAATCCCATCAGTGCAAAGCCGGGCATAGTCAAGGCATCTCACTTTTCATATTTCATATAAAAATCATTTTAAGGGCAGACGTTTTAAACTTTCCCCACAAAGGATGAACAGAGAAGACTGCACATACACATTTACTTAAACTTTGTGATATGAAGGTGGATGCTGGTAAGTTAATGTAGTTGGCGGTTAATTGATACCTGCAGTAAATATTCTTGAGTGAAATATTTGACTATAAGTTGAAAGCAGGAGGAAATTATTTTGTCCAAAAACTTAATTTACACATGTACAGGACAAAATCAGCAAAATCACTTTGCCCACAGGGGGGCGCCGAAGTCGACACAAACAGAAAGTTCCTCACAGGAGCTTTAAATGCATCATTTACAATATACATATACATATCTGCATTTAAATATTCGGAATGCAAATTTAAGTTCACCCTGAATGTGTGATGAGTCTTCTGACAGAAGCACTTTCTCATAAATCTGCTCCAGTCGATGATTAATCGATGTCTACAGAACAACGTCTTGATTTAAACACCTTAACCCCTAGCGTTTCTTCCATGCTGACTGGATTATTTACAAATGTTAGCACCTTCCTCAAAACTAAGATTTAATTTCATTTAATTTGAGTCTATTTGATTAGGACAATGCACAAAAATCAACATTTCAACAGTGTGCCTCAATGTAAATATGCCGGAATTAGCACAATAGCTTAAATTTCATCCGTAGTCCTAAGGCAGGTACTCGCATAAAACATAAAGCAACATGATTTAAAATTACAGGATGTCACAAGACAGTTAACAGGACACTACACAATGACTTACAAATTTTACATACAAAACGTTTGTGATGTTATAAAAACAGGATGCAAGGTGAGGACAAAGCCCTTGAACAGGCATCAAATGAGGAAACAGATTATTCATGTGTACATGACTGGTTTGTTTTTAATTTTTAAATGTTTTTCTAAAGGTCCCGTAGTTGTCAAGCACCCTAATGTGAGCTGGTAGTTGATGACTTTTCTATGGAATTATTTTTTAAATTTCCTGATTTTTCCTGGTTTAAACTTGGCTGTCACAACTCAGCGGATTCACAGTCAGCTTTTCGCATGTGCACAAAGTAGAAGAAAAGCTCACCTGGATGTTTAACATGAAAGTACTGTAAATAAGACTTTGATTTTCAGTATGAGACTGCTAACCTCTGAAGCAGATAACCGCCTCAGTTTAAAGAAATCTAAACTTGTTTCTGTTGGAGGTAAAGTCATTTAAAAGCAGCATGTTTCAGACTCTGTACTCTTGCCTGTTCAATCTTGAGTCAATATTTAAAAAGTGCTGCTTTAGTTTGATAAAATAGACTGACACACATGAATTAAACAGGCTGCTTCCGTGACAAAAACATGACTTTTTTCTGTGCAGCTAAACAGAAACTAGGACTGTGTTTTGATATCAGCAGCTTTAGAGATCAGTAAATATGAAAGTGGATTTAGTTTTCTGTGCTGGATAGAGGAAAATTGATCTGGTCTCCTCTCGCCCCCCCTGCAGGCCTGCGGCGTCGACTTTGAGATCAGAGCTTTCTGTGCCAAGTCGATAGAAGAAAAGATTCACAAGAGGTGAGCTCACAACTGCAGGAGCATCTGAGTGGGGTTCATCTGGATTCAATTGGTTTGAATGTCTGTATCATTAGTGTGTTTGAAACCGGATTCATGAGACCGAAGTCGTTCTTTGTCGTCAGGAATTCGGTGCGTCTGGTGATCAGGAAGGTTCAGTACGCTCCAGAGAAACCCGGTCCTCAGCCCATGGTGGAGACGACCCGAAACTTCCTGATGTCTGACAGATCCCTACACCTGGAGGCCTCTCTGGACAAGGAGGTACACACACACACACACACACACACACCCACACACACCCACACACCCACACACACACACACACCCACACACACACACACACACCCACACACACCCACACACACACACACACACACACACCCACACACACACACACACACACACACACACACACACACACACACACACACACACACACACACACACACACACACACCTAACATAAACATCTGGCTTTGTGAATGATCTTATAGTTTTTGCGATGAAAGTATGTTGTCATACTTTGAATTAAATCTTCTATTTCACATGAACATATTCTCCTTTAAAGATGTTTAAATATTCCAGAGCTTGATCTGTAAGGCAACTGGACTGGGAGAAATTCTTGAAGACGTTTCACCTCTCCTCCGAAAGGCTTCTTCAGTTCTGACCAGACTGAGGAAGAGCTTGAAGATACTGTATAAGCCACTAACAGTCATGGGTGGTTCCAGGAGTCACAAAGGGTCCTAAGAAGGGTCGTCAGTCTAGTTCCTGACAGTCTTTCAGTACCTCCTGACAATCGTTAACCTAGTTCCTGGCAGTCGATAGGGTGATGGGTCAGATGTGAGTCATTAGAGTCACATGGCCTTGTGTGTGAGTATGGTCTTACTTGTTTTGACAGAGAATTCAAAACAGCATTGTATGTAGGAGACAAATGGTGTCTTAGTCCACCACCTCTGTTAAGGGAAGGGTGTTCAAGCTTAACATAGATGACTTCCTTCACCCCTCTTTCATACCAATGCCCCTCTCTGTCCAGGATCTAAACCTTGCTGTACTCAAAGAAGTGTCCCTTAAACTACATTGCTCCTTTGTGCTGAGGTGTTTTGTCCTTGGGATGAACCAGTTTCTGTCTCAGTGTGTTGGATGGCTTGAAATGAACAGGGATATTGTGTTTGTTGAAGATCCTCCGAAGTTTCTCAGAGACCCCAGATAGGTATGGAATAGCGATGCTTCGTCGTTTGTTGATGTTCTCCTCTTTGTTGAAAATCCGCTTTTTGGAGGTCTTGATGAAGGCCCAGTTGGAGTAACCGCAGGTTTTAAGGGCTCCCTTGATGTGCAGTTGTTCCTTCTTCATTTCCTCCGTTATTGTGGGTACCTTGTGAGCCCTATGGTGAAGGGTTCTTATTACCCCTAGCTTGTGTTCCAGAGGATGATGTGAGTTGAAGAGCAGGTACTGGTCTGTGTGGGTGGGTTTCCTGTAGACTTCGATGTTGAGACGTCTGTCCTCTTCAATTTGTACTGCACAGTCCAAAAGGGCAAGACTGTTACCTCTGACATCTTCCTTTGTGAACTTGATGTTGTTTAGTGGCTTATATCTTCGAGCTCTTCCCCAGTCTGGTCAGAACTGAAGAAGCCCTTCTGAGGAGAGGTGAAACGTCTTCAAGAATTTCTCCCACTCCAGTTGCCTTATGGATCAAGCTTTGGATTACCATGACCTGGGTGGCTGAGAACCTTCACAGACATGTTTAAATAGCACTTTTCAATCTCTTTGTCTCCCATAATGCTTTGCACATAGCTGTATTATCACGGAGAGCCCATCAGCGTAAACGTTCACGTCACCAACAACTCCACCAAGACGGTCAAGAGAGTCAAGATCTCTGGTAAATAATGATTCTCCTCCTCTTCGTCCTTTTTCTGCGATGTTTTTATGGAATCATCCTCAGAATTAACTCTTCTTTTGTTGTTGCTGATGTAATTCATGAATCCAAACTTTCTTTCTCTCTGCAGTGCGTCAGTATGCAGATATCTGCCTGTTCAGCACTGCTCAGTACAAATGTCCAGTGGCTCAGCTGGAGGCAGAGTAAGTCCCAGTCAATATCTCCACAAAGATCTTTGTTTTTCACATATTCTGAGAATTGAAAACAGTTTAAAGCAGAAACATACAGTTTAAATCAGAGTGAAATAGATGACCCACTCAATATTCTGGATTCTACAGACATATTTTGTTTGTTTGTTTGTCACAGATAGTTTGTAGTGGCTTCTGATATCTGATTTAACCAGCCTGGACGAGTTTTATCTTCTTTACTGGCTGCCGTCAGAGATTAAATTTCAATTCCATTTACAGAGGCTATAGCACTCGTTGCAGAGGTCGCAAGTTCGATTCCAGCCTTGAACATTTACTGCATGTTCTCCCCCTCACTCTGCTCCCCACATTTCATGTCTCTCTTCAGCTGTCCTGTCCATTGAAGGCAAAAATGCACAAATCACATGTTGAAACTGAAAACTTTCTTTTTTTTTCGTGTTGCTGAGAGAATTTAAATTTTTTAGGTGTCAACATTTGATTTGTTGTCTTTAATCAATTTAAAATTAAATATAAACTTTAAATGATTTACAAACTGTCGTCTTTATCGACATTTTATTCAGTCTATGTGAACATCAACAACCCCAATTCCAAAACAGTTAAGACACTGTATGGTTAACTGATCTGAGTGGGCGGGGTTTAGCCAAACAGCTTGATTGACAGCAGTGTGGTGTCTCCATAGCGACCAGGTGTCGTCCAGCTCCACCTTCTGTAAGGTTTACACTCTGACCCCGACGCTCGACAAGAACCGAGAGAAGAGAGGACTCGCTCTGGACGGAAAGCTCAAACACGAAGACACCAACCTGGCCTCCTCCACCATGTAAACAAACACACACACACACACACACACACACACACACACACACACACACACACACACACACACACACACAGTGCTCAGGTATATTATTCAGGTGTGCAGTGCTCAGGTATATTATTCAGGTGTGCAGTCACTTGACAGCTGTCCGTTGTGTGTTTCAGAGTGAAGGATGTCACCAACAAGGAGGTCCTGGGGATCCTGGTGTCCTACAGAGTCAAAGTGAAGCTGGTGGTGTCACGTGGAGCGTAAGACACAAACACACACACACACACACACACACACACACACAGACACAGACACAGACACACACCACACACACACACACACACACACACACACACACACACACACACACACACACACACACACACACACACACACACACACACACACAGTTTCCTGTACATGATATAATTGCAGCCTCAAACATTCGTCACAGACTGCTGGTCACAGCTTGACCTGAGTACAGCTGATCGTGCCCGTCAGTGACTTGGCGTCGCTGCGGCTCAGCTTCTCGTTTTGTCCTCTCACTTCTTGTCGTCAGTGTCGGTTGCCCTGGAAACAGTCTGCTTGTTTTGTTGCCGTAGTTGCGCCTCACTCTGCTTGCTTCCACTGTAGGTTGTGAACGTGTTGTGAACGTGTTGCCTCCTGCTTTTTCATTTCACCTCCCTCCCCTCTGTTTGTGTGGCTTCTTGTGCGCTCCCCCCCCCCCCCACACCCCCTCCCCCTCCCTCCTCCTCCGCTCTGTGCCTCCCACCTCTCCTCTCCTCTCCCCCCTGCAGGCTGCTGAGAGGCGTGATGGAGAGGTAAATGTGTGTGAACAGAAGCTGACAGCACACATGAAGCATCAGAACACAGCAAGAATCTGTCACTGAAACAAAAATGAAACCAAGTTAATTCAAATTTAAATGATTATATCTGTGATTGAAGACAATTTTAATATTTAAGATCAATTTAAAGATTGTACAGATACTTCACCTGAGAATAATATTTTACACCTGTTCCTACACCTGATGAATAATTCTTAATAACAGCAAAATCAGGTTTGAGTTGATTTTTGAGTAATCTAAAAGGTTCACAAATAGGGATGTCAAACCATTGTTTTTAATCTGATTAATGGGTTAAATTAATAGTTAATACTTATAAATCGCATCATTTTAATAGTTAACCTTGATTCATCACATAATTTTGATAGTTAATCTTGATTAATTGCATCATTTTAGTAATTTATCACAACTAATTGCAGAATTTCAATCGTTAATCACTAATAATCACATTTTAATCACATTTTAATCACACGTTTAAATTCCACTATTTTGCATTTCAAAACAGTTTATAACAATGAAAGCAGTATGTTGATTTATGAATCAGATTAATGTATAAATGCACTTTATGATCCTAACTTTTAGATTTATTATTTAGATAAATGCTGCTCCGTGTGCTCTTAAAACTCGACTCAGAGGAGGAGACAGCTTCAGAGTAAAGGATAACACTGTTACACATTAAGATGCAAAATATGCAGGTCCTAAATGTGTCAGTGTTGATAAGCTGTGAAGTTATAATAATTAGTTTATATTGTAATATTATAATTTAGCTCCTTCACTGGTGTCCAGGGATCCCTGGTTAATGTGACAGCGTTTGCGCTCTTCAGGAATTCCACTTTCTCTGTTTCTTTAGTTTAGTTTCAATTCTTAGTTTTGGTGATTCTCTCACTTTAACTGTGTTCTGTCATCTTTAATGATCACAGTCTGAGAGGTGCACCTGTACGCTTAGCTGAAACTCAAACTCAGTGATATTTTAATTCAGATTGTCACAAGGTGCAGATAACTTTTGACTCGTCAGCTGAGAAGTCTGGGACTTCTTTTTAGTGAAATGTGGCATTCAATCGCACAGTGGAGTTGGTTTTTCCAGTATGGACTAAACAGGACGACACTTTAGCGTCTTAACTTCAGCATGTATATAGCTTACGATTAAAAAAAACTTAATTACGATCATTTAAAACATGATGAATAAGGACAGCACTGGTTACAAGTAAGTTGAAAAACCGTAAAACTGGTTAATCTGATTTCTAATTCAATAAATAAATCTCTATCCTGCTTCACTTAAAGATGATTGTATGTATCAGAGTGTGTTTGAACTATTTTAAGTAAATATAAACAGATAATATAAATCAGTGTAAACTGTCAAACTGTATCATCGTGTTTCACGATTTAACCCGCTTATAGTAAGCTGATGAAATTGGTTTTAAACTCATTTTAACAAAGAAAAATTAAGATTATAATTGATTTAAAATCTGTTTAAACAACAGATTATTTGATTTAAATGTCGTTAGAGTGAGCTTTTTTAATTTTAATTTTGCAGACTTACACTAGAGTTGAACAGTAACTGAAACTAGATAAATAGTTTTAAACAGTTTTTAGTGACAGGAAAAATGGAAACTAAATGGTCAGTTTTAAAGAAAAATGAAAAATATTTTGTATCTTTTAGATAATTATAAATTATTCAAACATGAAATAAGGGGATTTTTACCGCATTTTTTTGAGATTTAAAAAGGTTTACTTAATTATTCTATCTTAAAAAAGCTTTGTTTTAACGCCAAAATAATGACTTTGACAGTTTTAGACAGGATTGATTTAATTAAAAGTAATTTGAAATGTACACGAACAGACCAGATCAAACTGGTTTTAATAATGAACTGGTTTGAAAACTGTATCAAAGACACGTTCTGACCTTAGTTTGTTTTATATAGTTTCATGTGTCAAAAATGTTTGTGTTGTGGTCTTAAGGCTGACTTCATCTTTGTGTGTGTGTCTGTTTCAGAGACGTGTCGGTGGAGCTGCCTTTCATCTTAATGCATCCTAAACCTGTGGAGCCACCTGTGTCCCGCCCACAGTCAGGTGAGTCCACACAGGTCGCCCACACCACCTGCAGACATGTGACGTACATTTATCAATCAAAACAACAACCTAAAATATGTTTTTATGTTATTTGTTATTTTATTAGAGAGTCAGAGGACAGACAGAGACACACACACACACACACACACACACATACACACACACACACACACACACACACACACACACACACACACACACACACGCTGCATCAATGGTTATATAACTCCATTCTTGTCCCTTCTTCGTGCGCTGAATATCCATGGAGACAAGATTCAGTTTCCATGGCAACAACTGTATGACATACTAACGTGTGTGTGTGTGTGTGTGTGTGTGTGTGTGTGTGTGTGTGTGTGTGTGTGTGTGTGTGTGTGTGTGTGTGTGTGTGTGTGTGTGTGTGTGTGTGTGTGTGTGTGTGTGTGTGTGTGTGTGTGTGTGTTACAGCTGTGCCAGAGATGGACCCCCCCATCGACACCAATTTGATAGAATTCGACACAAAGTGAGTATCAAACACTCGATTCAGTCTCAGTCAGAGTTTTAAAGGAGCAGTTTGAATTTTTACTGGACAACAGAAATAAACTTTGAATAAAACAACACTGGTATGAATTTAGGTCAAACCACCCACCTTTACTCTGGAGTGAGTAGTGGCTGATTTCACACACAGCCATAGAAACACAAATCCTGCTGAGCAGGCTTAAATCTGATCCATGACCAGATCCACTTAAGAATTAAACACTTTCTGTATCGTTCCAGAACTGACATTTTGTTTCAGAGACTCGTTCATCAAACCAGCGAAGAACACAATGTTTGACAGATTTTATTTACTATAGCCTGTCAGGGACATTAGCATTAGCAATAATGTTCTATTCGCATGGTTTTTTATAGTTTACTCGCAATTAATAACATGATTATTTATAGTTAACCCTTGATTTATCACAAGTGAACTCACGATTAAACACGTGTTAACTTATTATGAATCACATTAACTCACAATCCCAAACAAAGTGTCAAGAGCTGCGGCACTTGTAATTTGGGAGGATGCTGCTGGACGTTGTTCGTCTGTCTGGGGCAGAACACTGTCACCTCCGGGCGGTTCTGTGATACTGTCATAAAGTTCAGTGAGTCTCTCTCGGACGTTCACACGCATGGCTGGCTCCAGGAAACGGAGGTGCTTGTGCCAGGGATCCAGGACAGAAGCAATATTTGCTGCTTTGCCTGTGAAAAATTATTTTTTACAATTAAAGCTATAGCCTATAAAATGATCTTTATTTATTTATCACCAATAGAATGATTACATGGAGTCATATTCATTTCAGCCTGGTGATGGCAGCAGTGTGCTATGTAATTATCTGTACTTAAATAAGATTATGAATTGTTATTGTGTGTTTAGTGGATCAAACAATTACCAGGGTTACCTGTGCTATTGGGGGACACTCGCTTTTGCAAGGACTCGGCCACTGTAGTCTTGAATTCACCTTGGCTGACTCTCCATCGTTTGGCTTTAGATGCCCGAGGAGGCTGGTGGGGACTGGATGCACCATGGAGATGCAGACATGGGATTCATTACACATGGCTGTTGTTGCACACTTCAAAGAGTGAAGTGCAGGCAAGATATCTTCAAGTGTTTGCCAGTTATCGTCAGTCAATTCGAGGGTTCTTGCAATAGCGAGCTTTGTTGCCTGTCTGTCTGAAAGAGTCACCGACAGTGCCCATCTTTGTTCCAGAAGCCGCTCAAACATTTCATATACGGATTTCTTCCTAGTGCGGCAGTACTGGATCAGTCTATGATTCGGCAGGTTCTGCTCTGCTTGCTTTCTCTTCAGGGCTGCTGTTGCCACTGTGCTGTGGTGGAAATGAGCTACTAACCTGCTACATGCGCCAACGAGTCTGTTCACACTCACTACCTTGAAGCCATCGTTTATGGCATGCTGGAGTGTGTGCAAAGCACGGCATGGATTCCCACTCCAGGAGGCACTCATTTGCCATCACCATATTACTGGCGTTGTCATGGATAAACTTTGCCCAACACCCCCCACTCCTCGGTAGCTACTTTTAGGTGGTCGGCCAGGTTTACAGCGGTGTGCCACTCATCAGTGCTGCGGGTCTGTAAGACAGCGGTCTTCAATTCCCAGTTCTGAATAAAATGGCATGTTATGGTGATATACGAATCGGTGGTGAGAGCTGTCCACGAGTCTGTAGTAACAGCCACTTTCCCAACACGTTCCAAATCAACTTTAAGTTCTGCTGCCTTTTCTTCATACATAATTTCCACTCTTGTAGTTGTTGTTCTCCGCGATGGAAGCTTGTACTCCAGCTCGACAAACACTATCAGCTCTTTGAAGCCTTCTCCTTCCATAATGGGAGCAGATCTCCAGTTACCATTTTGGTTATTATCAGGCTAATCTTCTCCGCTCTGGTTTCATCACACCGACATGTGCTAACAGGGCGAGCAAAAGACATTATGCAAGACTGCCTGTTATCTGTCTCCGCTGTTTTCTCCTTGTGCTTTAAGCGCATGTGGTTAAGCATAGAACTAGTATTTCTATGATGTGCAAGTTTAACGCCACATATCTTGCACTGCACATTAACTTCATTGTTTTTCTCGAAGTACTTCCAGACTGCTTTCGGTGGAATAATGTGTTCCTAAAGTGTTGCCGTAGCTACCGTAAAACAGATGTTTTTGCTGAAATCTGGCTCGGTGTGTTCTAAAGCTGATGCCGTGGCCGGAGAAGTCACACGTTTATATCCCGTTAATTATTTCCTACCTATTTAGTTAGGCGAAAACAAAAAGCTCATGGCACATGTTACGCTGTATGAGTTCAAGTTATCTTGCCAGGTGCGCGAGTAACAAAATGCTATTCGAATAATGGGGTCAATGGCGAGTACCCGAGTACTAGAGTATTCGTACCCATCCCTGTAACTCACAAAGAATCCCGTTAACTCACGATAAATCGCACGTTAACTCACAAAGAATCACGTAAACTCATGATTTACCACGTTAGCTCACGATGAATCATATGACTGTTTATAGTCAACCCTGGATTAATCACGTTAACTCACAATTAATCACATGATTGTTTTTCGTTGACTCGTGATTAATTTCAAATGAATCTCACATTTTGAACTCTTCTAAATGAACTTCAAAGGGATGTTTTTCCAGTTTTTACTTTCTTATCCACATGATAGTGATCAAATAAGCTTGCTTCTTGCAGATATGTGCAGCAGCAGGTTTTCATGCTGACCTGAATGTAACAACACTCAGTGATACTAACACGATGTCTCGGTCTGTCTCGTCCCCAGCAGCATCTCCCAGGACGACGACTTCGTCTTCGAAGACTTCGCCCGCCTACGGCTCAAAGGCGCTGTGGACGACAAAGACGAGGACTGCTAGGAGCTCGCCAACCTCTTCATATGCTCGCTTCGAAACCACCACACACACACACACACACACACACACACACACACACACACACACACACACACACACACACACACACTGTTGACGTTACATTCCCCGGTGGAGGGGGTGGATGAGGGCATGTTTGGAAGGAGGCCTCGCAAGGGCGTCGGTGGTGTTCTTCCTCTCTTGCTTCAGTCATTCGTCACGCCGCCGCCATTCTTCGCCTCCGTCTTCTCCATTCGTCTCTGTTTCTCTTTTTTGCTGAAAAACTTATAAAGTGTGGAGGACAGGTTCTGATGAGAAGGTTTAACATGTGAAGGAAAACTCTTAGCTGAAATGTATGAAAAAATAAAAAGACGAGTAGGAAGCTGAAGCGTATTTCATTCTGAGATCTTTTTTGAATGTCGATCACCGTCTTGTACAAACAGAATATATATTTGAAACAGAAAAGTAATCTTCTACGAGCTGTCAGGTCTGTGTTCAGTGGTGATCTACAGTTCTTTTTTCTTTGAGTAAAAACTGTCAATGCTTTTTACATCGAGGCTGCGAGGGGAGGACACACTGTACACGAAACACAAACACACACTGCAGTCTTACACCGACTTCTCGATTTCACCAGCATCCACTCGCTCGCTCTCATCTCACTCGGTCGTACATTTTCTGAACTGTGTGTCACGTCATCAGCTGCATGCTCCTGATCTTCATTCGTCTTGTTTAAGAACTTTTCCAGAGTGATCAAGTTTTTTCACGTCTTCAAAACTCTTTGTATTGTTCTTAAGTTTGATAAAAGTCACATTTCACACAAAAACAAACAAAAAAAAAAACGTAATTTAAATCAGTTTTCCAGCACTTTCTGTCTCACATCTTCGGCTCTGTAAATTGGTCTCTCCTTAGGAATTTTCATTTTGTTTTTAAAGGAGCTGAGTGGGTTCAAACCGTTAAAAGAGAATATAAACACATTTTAAAAAACGGCATAAACATGGCTTGAATGTTTGAAAACTTGCAGATAAAAATCAGGCTTGAACTGAGACATGAACCAGTTTAAACTGGATCGAATACCAGTCCAAGCCATCTTCATTAAAGATGTTTGATGTTTGGATTCCACTTAAAGTCTTGTTCGATGTATGCGCATTTATTCTCAATCAGACAAAATATGTTGAGGAATATGTTTAGTTTGTGATTAGTCAGACATTTAAAAATGTTCCAACTGAAGAAAACTGGATAGAAGTTGTTTTAACTATTTTAAATGTTTATAATAAACTGTAAATTGTCTGAAAAACTTACAATAATCAGTTTTTTCCACCACAGGACTGGCTCAGTGTAACTGAGTGGAAATATTAGGTTGATATGTCACTAATCAGCCAAAATACTGTAAGAAAATACTATTTTGTGTATCACTCGCTAAAAAAGAAACTTAGGTTTTTCAGTGTCATAAAAACTCTTTGCTGAAAATGCCAGGCTGTTTAAGAAAGAGGAGGACGTTTGTTCATTGAATACAATTGAAAATATATAAAAAGTTGGAGCATTAGAGCTACCGCAGATCAAATTTAGAAATGTAGAGTGAAATAAAAGATGAAGATGAATTTTCAGGCAAAAAGTTTAAGTTTAAATGTTTTCATAAAATGTCAAATTTCACTTTAAAAACATGGCATTGTTTAAGAATAAAGAAAGTTAATTTTAGAACTTGAAAAAAGCCTGTTTTCTCATTTTGTTGAGGTCAAAATTCAAAGCTGACATTTTCTTCACACCGAACTAAAATAACTGAAAATACTTTTTTACGTTGAATTTTTGCGTCAGTAAGTTTTGACAGAATATATAAACAACAATTGGATTGACATGGGTTAAATATGGATTCTGTTACTTTTCACCTCTAGTTTTGTCTATTGGTTCTTTACCCCATTAGAAATCGTCTCCTCTTCATCTTTTTGGGAGTATTTTAACATCACTGCGGGTGAACAAACATGACCTCATAAAAACAAACTTCTTAAAATATGAGCCCACTCTCTGATCACTCTGGAACTGATCTTTAAACGTTGAACCCGTGTCGAGCTTGGAGCCTGTGACATTTAAGTACTTTCTCAGCTGATCTCTCACCTCCGTTTGTTTGTCTCTGTTTTTAAACTCTCGATTCTTTCATCACTTCTTTAGCCTGAAGCTGATCTCGGTCAGGTTAAACCACGCTGTCGACTCTTAAAGGGAAACACTGGTGTTTGTTTGTTCATCATCCCCTCTGCCACTGACTGACCCAAACACACTCTGAGATAACATTTTCATACATTGTTTATGTAGATCTGTAAACTTCATCGTGCCTTTTACGACTCTGTTGCCAATAAGACGATATCCTTTTTTTTGCCAGTCCCATATTTTTTGTTTAAGTTCAAATAAGTTTCAGAATTTTGAATGTAAAATTCTGAAGTATTGTGTGTTTTTAAGCCCTAAACTCACCTCAGTACAAAGGTGAGAATATTTTCCTTCAGTGGTTAAAATCTCAAAGGAAACGGAGCGACTCTATCCAATACAGAAATCCAAGATATGTCTGCAAGTGATTTTCAAAATAAAATCCAAAACATTTTAAAATGGTATGTTGCATACATTTCATTAACATTTATCTTGTAGTGTTTTGCCTTCAATGGTTCAATTAATTTTTTTTCCTATGAGATATCAACTTCAATAGTTCATGCCTTGTAATATAAATGACTTTTTTTACATTTTAGACAATAATTTGCCACTTTTTCTTAAAATGTTTTAACTTTATTTCAAAGATTTTTTTTCACAGTGGCTCTTATTCTCCTGTGTGTAACAAAGTGTCAGATTGCTGTTATTCTGTAAAATCAAAATCTATCCAAAATTAAATTCCTCAATAATAACATTCCTCAAACATTTTAAAAATCATACCTCACACAAAAAAATCCTGTTATTTTTTCCATCTTAAATGTTTTTTCTTTAAGATGTCACCTTCATTTAAATACATTTAAGTAAGTCAGACATTTAACAATTTTCTAGTTGTCCTAATTCTTGATCATAAAGCAAACTCTTCTTTAAAGGGAACGCCATGTGGCAAAAGTATTGTTATAATAAACAAAATGACAAACAACCCTCAAAATTACACTTTTTTTCAATTTCATCAAAAATGTGATAAAGTATTGTATTAAATTAAAATGTAGAAAAGATCTGATGTTTTTCTGAATGATTTTGACTTATTTACTTCTTAAAAAGTGTAACATTTCTCCTCCTTAAAATTATATTTTTTATTATTTGATCGATTTTGGCAGTTTTTTTAATTAAATTGAACATAAATCTCTGGATTTTTATCAAAATTATTATTTTTCTGCGCTCAGTGTTTTAGCATTTGTTTAAAGAAATTCCCAAGTTTTCCCTGTTTTAACTTATTTTTAAAATATTGCCTATTTTCTCACAAATTGTCTGATTTCTCCTCGATGTTGGGCGTTGTGTAAAATTACAAACTAAATATTAAGATTTATGTTTCCGTGTTTATATTTACACCCTAAGACAAAGTGTTTCTTTGCTTTAAGTAGAACTGACCAAATTCCAGATTTTAAAGTGCCATGAAAAATTCCTCAGCCAGTAAAACCAGTTGAAGAGAGAGTGGTTTAAAATAAACAGCACCAGTGTTTCCCTTCAGATCCACCGTGTCACCCTCCTCCCCCTCTTCACCTTTTATTCTTCATCCAGCCTCAGCGATGTGAGGGACTGCAGCAGCTTGCGTTTTATCGTCCTCTTCTTCATCTTCATTCTTTAGAGAAACAAGCGTTCAAGAAGAGCTCCGGGCGTCGCCGTCATATCATTCTCATTAAAAGTTTTGTGTTTTGCCCCTTAAAGAAAAAAAAATGCACGAATCAACATTTCACCAACACGTGAGCACTGCACTTTCATTGGACAAATGAACCCACAGAACTGCAGAAGTCTTTCTTACTTTGCTGATTTCAGGAGACGAAGAAGAATGTTGATCTTTTTTTTAAGCTTGGCCATTTTACTAAACTGTAGTTTGTGTTTTTGTCAAGTTTTTAGACTTCACATGAACTTCTTTTTATTTTTATTATTATCTAAAAACTGCCAAATCCCCCTCCCTTGGTCTTTCGCTCCGTCAGTCACCCAGAAGGAAAGAAGAAACGAACTCAGAGCATGTTTAAGACTCTTTGGTTTATTTTCTTTTGTTTCCAAGCAGTGCTGTGAATTGTACGAGCTGTGACTGTCCTTATTTTGTCGTGCATATGTGGGGTAACTTTGCTAAGTGTGAAAATATTTTGACAAGTGCCACGCCCCAGCCTGTGCGATGCTTACCATAATGTCTATAAAAAACAGCCAGTGATTTCTGCTGGTGGCACAGGCACCAGAAAAGATAGTTCTGATTATTATGCTTCTGATTATTATTATTAATATTATTATTATTATTATTATTATGGTGACTATTATTACTTCTACTGTATCATCATTGCGACCATGATTATTCTCATAATCATTTAAGAGTCTATTGTTTTGCCATGTATTTTTTATTTTGAGATTTTTATTTTAGTTTTCTTTTTATTATTAAAGGCAAAATGAACTAACAGACCCTGAGACAGCGTGGTGATTGTGATCAGACTGAATTCTAAATGTTTACGTTGTGTTTTCTATGTTCGCAGGTAAATCTAGACGGATGTCGAGAGTTCATAACCTTTATTTAAACACTTTGTGAATTATATTTGAACATGAAGTTTAAAGTATTTTCACAGAATGTATTAAGATATTAATTTCCAGATGTTAGAGGATTTATAGAAAACATTAAAGTCATTTTTTTGGTGAATTTACAGCAATAAGAAATAAAGCTGAAGTTAAAATGAGGGATGCACTGAAAATTTGGCCACTGAAAGCAAGCAAGCAAAAACCACGGCCAATTCACGCCTGTCTGGATAAGGGCCAACATGTCTGCATCCGTTCTTCCTTTAATTGCAGCACTAAAGCATCTTCTAAGCAAAGAGGTTGAGACGGATCCCAGAGTGAAAACAATGAAAAGTACACTCTTAGAGTCTGTCAGCACACGCTTCACTGAGATCTATTTGGATCCTCTGCACTTCATCGCGACTGTACTTTATCGGCGTTATAAAGGTCATTACTTGGATGTTGGAATAAAGCAGCGCGCACGAGAAATTATCCAGGCTGCGATGGTTGCGGAGAACCCGCTTGGAGACGAAGAAGCGCACAGTGCAGGAGAAGGAGAACAGTGCGCAGAAAAAAGGACTCGTCTCTCTGAATCAGATGAGGGGCATGCACCCTCGTTGTCTGATATGTTCAATGAGATCCTTGATTTTAGTGAGGTTAGTACACAGGCAAAGCCATAAATGCAATGGTACTAATAATTGGCATAATAATAATTTATTTCGGTGTTTTGGTCTTCAGCCTTGGTTTCCTCATTTTCGGTTTTGGCCAAGAATTTTCATTTCGGTGCATCCCTAGTTGAAATGTTAAAAACTGCAGTTCCTCCAGTGTCTGCTTGACACTGGCTGCAGAAACACCAGAAAACACATACACACCAATTCAAATAAGACAATTTTTTCAGCAGAAATAAACATGTTTACAGTCTGGTACAAAAAACAAGTGTAGTCTTGATTGCTCATTTCTCGATCGGCACACACTGTACGGGGGTGAATTTTTTCATAATCATTATTTTCCATTATGAGAGGCACAGCTGGCTTGATTATCAGGCGGGGACACTGTAGCTGTTGGCTAGGAGGCTCAAAGCCCGCCTCTTTAAGTCACACTAGAATGACAGAAGTTTGGTTGAGTTCAACATTTCCAATATGGCTCCCGCTGACGATTGGCTTCAAAACAACGCTTCAGAAACAGATGGGTGACGTCATGAATGCTACGTCCATTAAGATAAGATAAGATACTCCATTATTCATCCCACAACGGGGAAATTCAAGGAGTTTCAGCAGCAAAAAAAAAGGTGTACAGAACAAGAATTTATACAGGAATATATATAGAAAAGAGTTATATAGTTCATTTACAGTCTATGATTAGACCCATTCAAAGAGCTGATCTTTAGAGATAAACATGCTTACAGCCTGGTTCAAAAAACTGTTAAAGGTGACATATTACGCTCTTTTTCAGCAATTTATATTGGTCTAAGAGGTCCCCAGAACATGTCTTTAAAGTTTATTGCTCAAAAAACACTTTGAAATCAGACTTTGGCATGTTTGTAAATCCCTCTTTTTCAGCCCTGCTCAGAACAGTCTGTTTTATGTGTCTGTCCCTTTAAATGTGAATGAGCTCTCTGGCAACGCCCCCTCTCTGGAAGTGAACGTGGCCTTGGCTCTCCAGCATGATGGTCAATGTTCACGTGGTTGCCGCATCAATATGGCTGCCAACAGAGCTACTTTAGTCTGGCCAAACGAATTTGGTCTAGAATCCGATGCTGAAGGAAAGGCGCCTGAAGAAGCTCAAAATGTACGACTGCAGCAACACGTTTTCTGAATGGTTAGTCACGGATTGTGTTAATTCTGACTTGTCTGTCGGTGTGTGTCTGACACAGTTACTTACGTGCAACACGGAGCTAATGCTAACGGTTACTGGTATCTTCGTTTTCCCATCATCACTTGAAGTTATTTTGGTAAATTGATACCTTAAATTGTAGAAAAAACTTATCTCGCATGCCTGTGTTTAATGCCAGCACTATACATATATGTTGGTAAATGCTGACCACAACTTTTTGTATCTTTGTACATTTGAGTTTATCCCTACTGTAATTCAGCCGAAACATGAACATTAATATTATCAAGCTATACTCAAATTTCAAAGGCTGAGGCAGTTTGCAGTGTTTACTAAAATACACAGTTATCCTTCTACAAATGATATGCTACACGAGTTACACGTTTAAAATAACATATGCTATGGAACATTTTGCAAAACTTACCTCTTTCCAACCTCCACTTATTTACTGTCTGTCAGTTCGTGAATTCCATAAGCTTTATATTCTAGTGAGATTTTGACATTTTTCTCTATTTTTTTTCAGTAGGTGCTCCTGTGGAAACTGTGCAGCCATGCCCACAGAACCTGAAAATAGATGCTGCTTGGAGACACCAAAGGTGCCAGAGCCGAATTACTAAATAATGTGTCTTCATTATATGTTACATTTTCAAGACACCATGACATTTAACATTTGTAATTCCCTGTAGGTTATTAAACATGTACGGGAGGTTGAGAAACCGATATCATGCATGATACAGCATCCTGGGTTGGAGCCTGTCTGCCTCAACCTTTACTCTCTGCAGAATGCCTGCAACATATACAAAGATGACTATGGTGCTATGCGGCTTAGAGGAATAAACCAATAAGTTTTGCGTCTTTGTAAATTCTCATTATTTCCTCTTAAAGATGTTTTGAAGTCTTTCTATACTTGAGTTTAGAAACTTGTACAATGGAAATAAACCCACGGATAAGCAGTAATGAGCTTATTTGACATGAATGCACATGATTCCATTCAGTACAAACTCAGGATTTATTAAAATGAAATAATGTACAATCTGTGCAAATATAATAACAATTTGGCAAATATCAGAAATGCTGCTGTTCATAAAAAATACACTGTAAAAACTATCCACAAATGTTGGTTTAAAAAAAAGAAAAGGGTCAGACACACATACAGTTTTTCCCACAGTAATACTGTTCAATTTCTGCAGCCGCTACAGGAATCTGGCCAACAGGAGCTTAGTAAGCTGGTACTGGGACTTCCTCGGGCACAAAATCCGAGTGGTCATTCCATCCTGTGTGGTGCTACGGATCCACACAGAGTTTCCTGATGCCGAAAATCAGTACGTGGGTTTTAGACCTCCCCTTGGTTAAAACGCGACACATAGCTGGCTATGACTTCCTCCCTGTCAGGCCGCTCGGATTGTGCCGAGAGGTCTTCAGGGATGGGGGCGGCAAGCACAGCCTCAGTGTAAGGTGACGGGTCCACAAATACTTTTTCCAGCACGAGGTCCAACATGTCATCAACATACCCTGTTTGTTAAAAGAAAAAGACAGATTTTGTTTACATTTTTAGATTGTATTGTTATTTACTTTGACTGAAAGTCTGTTGCTAAATACCTGCCAATTTACAATTTTTAATTTATTATTTTATCTGGTTGATTTTTTTTAAATTGCAATTTTGTGTTGAATATAACAATTTTGTATTTTATTATGGTTAACAAAGCAACTAAGTTTACTTAACTCCTGCCATTTAATACTTATTATTTGTATGAGAGTTGATATTTTTCTACTGTATATTTTGTATTTAAAAATGCTCTAACATGTAAAGAATGTTTAATACAATATTACAGAACTTGCCTTTTAAAAAAAAAAATAAAGCAATGTAATACTTACGGTATGTTGGCTCAACTTTAACTCGTTTTGCTCTGCATCCCCCCTTCACGGCCTTTGGAAAGTTAACCTTGAAGAGAGGTTCACCTTCTGTTATTTGGGCTTGTGGTCTGCCAGCATTCTCATTGTAGTACATGGCAGCCAGGTAGAGTCTAGACGTACAGTAAAGATAAATCAAAGATGTTATTTATGACCAAAACTTTAGGCTACCCACAATATTTTAACTTTAAACTTACTACATTTTAATTTACCTGCACAGCATTCCAAGATAGGGAAAGGCGACACCTTTAGGGGCAAAACGAATAATGACGCTGTGGAAAGCCTCAACAGATGAAGTCTGGTGATGAGGGCTCAGTTTCTCGACATCCTTCAAAGTCCTCTTGTTTGTCAGCGCCTTCTCCAGCCGGTATAAGGCAGGATTTTCTAAAGAAAATTAAGTATACTTTATCACACTGTCATATGTAATGAGTAGTCCTGTATTAAACACAACAGTAAGTTTAATCACTGGGTGTAATTGACTTGAGAGATTATGTCCTATCACTAATTATAAAAGGAGATGTGCTAAGGTTTTAGTAAATATGAGTGCAACATCCCTTCTGAAAGCCATTTACCCATGTCCGTTGTCTGTCGCAGTGGGGGCTGGCACTGGGGGTACAGAGGATTTTCATGTGTCTGGATGTTTGGGACATGGTTCATGGTTGAGGTCCACTTTGCCACTCTCTCTGGTCCAGTGGTTGATGAAGCTGCAGTCCAGTATTTGTGTTTTTTTATTCCTCTCATCCACTTCTGGAGTTTTTCACAGCCCTTCATCTTCGTTATCTGGTCCAGTTTTTTAGAAATTCCTTCAGTGCAAAAATATTTTTTTTATAAGTAAATGCCTCAAGTCAAGTGATGTATCAATATATATATATATATATATATATATATATATATATATATATATATATATATATATATATATATATATATATATATATATATATGTATGTATTTGATGTGTACATACAAAACAATGCCTGTGCCTTTTCTCACACATAAATAGGTATTTATGAAAAATATTGTGCAGTGAGACACAACTTTAGATTCAAAACAGCGAAGATTCAGGACATTTGTCAATTTCACAGAGCAGCCGTGAGGTACACAGTATTTTATGCATTTGAAGGAAAGAATGTATGCACATGTATCTATGTGTATACATTCAGTTTTAGTCATTAATCTGGGTCCAGGTATCTTTCACATGCAGCTTAGATGCAAAGTGCAATAATACAGGATACTGCTTTGTGGCTAATAGACTTGTAGTAGCTGACACTGCCTGGACGGGTGGACCATAACTACAATGTACTTTTTTTGAAAAGGTTATCACTGATACAGTCACATGATTATAACTTTTTTTATTCAATAAGGAAATCTACCCTTCTCCATGTGCCATACATCATAGAACCGGGGGATGCTGCTCTCCCGGAGGAACTTCTGGATTTGAGGATGGCGGTCAGTGACAATGCAGTGAAGAGTCACACCACGTGCATTCAATAATGCCAGGCTCCTCTTCAGGCCCTCTTTTTCCATGTTGGAGCTCCCACCAACCTCATTGCTCTGCTGACACCACCAGAAATAAACACGTAGTATTAGGAAATGCAGAATGAACAGTGAATTAAAAATAAAAATAAAAATATTTTTTCCAATTAAATATTTTCCCACTCACCTGAACCAACTGGATATCTAAGACTTTGTTGGTATTGAGGTCCATCATGGTGTAGCTACCAAACTTAGCAGAGTGTCCTGTTAAAACAGTGTTAAAATCTAGACTTTAGTCATCATTTATTATGTCATTACTTGAAGTGGTGTGGCATTTATTCTGGTACTCCTACATTTATTCAAATGGAAATACCTGGAGGGTCAGCCCTCATGTCACCACCAAGTACTATGGTCTCCTCACTGAGGCGTTGCAGGGTCACATCTTGCAGTGCTTTCCAATGGTGGATGACTGCTGGCTCGATGAAGGTTCTGGCATGGCGACGGAATGTGTTATAACGGAACAGCTGCAGCTGCATTGCCTTGAACACCTGTTGTAAAATAAAGAGGACACAACATTTTCTGTAGTAATTTCTCGTGTTATATTATTTGAATTAAAAACAGACAGCAAAATTACATGCCATATTAAGAGACTCACAGGGAAAGTAGTTGTGTGTAATTTACCTTTTCCATTTTGAAGAAAGATGCTCCACTGAGGTATACAGCAGCTGAAAGGTGAAGGTTTCCAGCTGGAGTGCTTCCAACAATAGGTTGGCTATTCCAGCGTCTGAGGAAATCACAATGGGGACACCGCTGTTCCACAGACAGGAATGTCCCCAACCTTTGAGTCCGCACATCACACACCCGCGTGCACACAGGACACACCTCAAACAACTCCATTAAGGAGGTTTCGTATACTATGTATTTTTTTGTTTTGTGGGTGGGAGTAGATGTTTCATCTCTGTTTAAAGAAATCAATAAATGAAAATGTTATGAGCATAAATAGCTTGAGCTTTATTCAGCAGTGTACATGGCTCACTCTCACAAATAGTTATTTTATTCTCACACACACACGCATATAGAGATCAATATTAGAGTAACTTACGACATCAGTGTTGGCTCTGTAAAGGCTGCGACTGAGTCTGCAGGGTCATAGGTAGCATCTAGCCCTTGTGAGGTTGACAAACTGCCCTCTAACGGATCATAATCATCATCATCCTCATCATCCTCCTCCTCCTCCTCCTCCTCCTCCTCCTCCTCCTCCTCCTCCTCCATGAGGTCCAAACGAGCTCTCTTTGATGGTCTCTTTACTGGTGTTGATGAGAAACACAGAGGATCTGCAATGGATGCTCCAACACCAAACTCCCTACAGGACACAACAGCCTGAACACCTGCAAAAAATTACATTTTTGGAAAGGAAGCTCTATAAATGTGACAGATTAACACAGAGCAATATTACAGTAGAAGCAAATTAAGAAATGTCAAGGGCTAAATGATTATAAACTGTATCACAAGTGGATGTATAATAGGAGGCTACAAACCTTTACTTCTGACATGAGGCTGAAGAGTCTTCAGGGACAGCTGTGTGCCTACACTATGTGTCTGCAGCTGGTCAGTCTGACATGCAACATCCCTTGTTGCATGAAACTTCACAGTTACATCTGGTGTGCTGGCCTGTACAGAGGAAACACAGGTTACACCAACATGTTTTCAAATGTGTAATTCTTTAAAAAGCTAGAACTAGTGAAACAACAATCACAACTAATTCCTTCACTTCTAAAAAGACAAAGAGTTAAAAAGAACAATGTGCCTATGTTTTTTAAAAAAAAACGATATCGCAAAAGCTTATAAATGCAGGACATTTTACATGTTTGTAATGATTAAAAAAATCTGCTTCTCTCCCTTCCACATATTGCTTATCATTGTACTTTATAGACATTCACTGTAGGCGCAAACATGAGTATTGATATAAACACTTGCTCAAACAGCCATTATAAACGATGACTCGTTCTCTGTCTTTATACTCTGTAGGCACACGTACACGACGTCACCAAGCAGAGGAATCGCATACAAGCCTGATGCAAGCTCATACAACAGTAACAGATACAACAGTGGCGATCTGAGACGGTTGTCTGTAACAACAGCTGAGCACGGCCTACATTACAGTACCATGCAAAGCTACAAGGAAAGCACGTAAAAAATAGTCACAGACTTCCACAGTAAACGCGTGGATACGGTTAAACTCAAATTAGGCTTATGTTGTCATAGTTTTGCTTGTATAACACCTAATATAATTTACTCCAGCATGTCTTCCATGATTCTACCCACATTAGCTGCAATGCTAACATTAGTCCGACAGGCTAACAGGCTACCAAGCTACACACACAGTAAAGCAGCATAAAATGATTAGACTTACAGCTCCGGAGTTTGAATGTGGGTCACGGACAGTTGGTATTGATCCATGCTGGATCAGCAGTTTTTCTGCAAAGCCTGCATTGTACTGTCCCTCGTTAGAAAGGCAGTCTGAGGTGAAGTGGTTAGCACAGACAAACAACATTTTAGCTGTTGTTGTGGGCACTTTTCCATCAAAAATAAAATCCATCCACCGGGTCTTCACATCTTCAGCCTTGGGGAGTAAAAACAGACATGTATGTCTTTTTAAGCAGCCAACAACTGAGCAATTTAGATTAGCACGTGTCTTCGACATCTTTGTAAACCAGACTTGTCTGCAGCACGGACTGTATAAGTCTGCAGAGAAGGTAGACTTGGAGGCGGAGTTGAGGGCCGAACAAGCTCCGAGCTCTGACTCTCGTCATGGAACGGACGGCGTTGTGACGTATGAAAAACACTGAAAACGGAAACGGTTCGTTTCAGCCATAGACTGTATAAAATAGGTTTCACACACATTTACAGAAAGGTGGAGAAATCAGAACAGGGGCAGAATGGATTTTTTTCATTTTCGGGGGGTTTGTAGACATGCCAGGGAAACATATTTCAGGTAGAGAACCATTAAAAAGTCGATTTTGCATGATCTGTCACCTTTAAGGTATGAATAGCTTATTTCTCTATCCACACACACTGGACGAAGGTTCATTTTCTTTAGCAATTTATTATTTTTGAAGATATTAAGGTTAAGTTTTGTCTAATTAAGGGCGTGGCTGAATTGACTGACAGGGGGGGGGGGGCACTGTAGCTGTTAGCGAGGATGCTAAAGGCCCGCCTCAATGCATCATACTAGTTTGACCTAAAGATAGGTTGAGTCAGAATCTCATCTTCAAAACTCCACTTCAGAAACCAACAGGTGATGTCACATTTCGTGAGAGGGTTGTTAAAGTGGATAATTGCACGGCTGTGTTAAATACTTGATTCTGACTGGTCAAAGCCACATAACAATGGTGATTGATTCTGAAGCAACACCAGGGAGAACCTGATCACAACAGTCATATCAATCTGCAGGAAGAGATCCAGTGTATTTATAAAGTTGATGACTTCTCCTCTGCCTGTTGACACTTTGGCAAAATGTTTCTGATAGCAAAGTTTTAAACAATATAGAGGATAATTTTAATAATTTAATTTATCTGGAGAGCACAAAACTCTAATGACTGACCGGTTATCTGTAGAGAAATGAAGACGAGAGTAGGAAAAGCACAGGCACTTGTGACAGATGTTAAAAAACAGACATCTACCAAATTGAGGATGACGGACAGAGACAGTTACAGGACTGGTTGAGTGAGCAGAAAATGCAAAGTGACAGAAGTATTGTTTTTAAAGTATCAGACTTGGACCCAGATTGGATTTGAACATATTTTATTGTAAATCAGTGAAACAGGTGTCCTCTGCTGCTCTGAGTCTCCTGACAGCAGACTCCTCTCCCGGTGTGAACAGGTGTCACTGAAGGCTGCGGTTCTTCTCTCTGGTTAAATTAATGTTCTAGAAAACCTAACTATGCTCTGGATCAGTTTGTGGTGAGAACAGAAGCAGGGATTGATCTGTTTTTTTAGCATCATTATAAAAACGAGAGCTGCGTTCGGTCTCGTCGTCATAGAGTGTCGTAGTCGTCCTCGTCTTCGTGCTTCCTCTTCAGCGACTCTCCTCCGGAGTTCTGGGACACCATGTTGGTGGTGATGAGGATGTTCTTGGAGCCGATCAGAGACGGGTTGATGAGGACGTTGGAGACGGCCGGCGTAGATGGCGTGGCTGTGAGGGAGAGGAGGAACAGTGAGGGGTTTATTCCTCTTAGTGTGTTTCTTGTGGTCTGAATACAAACACAGCAGGAGTCATACATCATGTTTCACCCTCCTGCTGCTGCTCTCCGTAGTAGAGCTCTGATCTTAAACTGGTCTCAGTGTAAAATAAAGGACTGGTAGGAGACAGGTTCTTACTAGTTTTGGTGGTGGCCGTCTGAGAAGGCGGTGGTATCTGTACGGTGAACCTCTGACCCGTCAGAGACACTGGAGTTCCGACTTTAGTGGTGACAGACTGAACAGATGGAGTCCCTGTGGAGGTAAACAAAGAGGTCAGAAACACTCAGATAGGTTGAACTGGGAAGAAACCACAGCTGCTTTTTAAAACATTCAAACAAGATCTCTGAACATTTGTATCTACCTCTGAAGTCTAGAAATCTGGTTATTTGGTTTAAGTTCTAATAATTAATCAACCATTAGTGTCCTTTTGATGTTAGAAATTATAAATATCTGTCAGAGAGCCTAAAGAAAGGCATCATCCCCTCTCTCTCCTCTGTCTGCCTGTCTCTTACTTTAACTCTTCCTGTCCCATTAAAGTTACTAACCGTAGACTTTTCTGGAGTCCCTGGGCTCCCTTGTCTCGTAGGTTCTTCCGGATCTATGCCGCTGTGGACGTGCCAGACTCCTGCTACTACTACTATCCTCTCTCTCTCTCTCTCTCTCTCTCTCTCTCTCTCTCTCTCTCTCTCTCTCTCTCTCTCTCTCTCTCTCTCTCTCTCTCTCTCTCTCCTCTCTCCTCTCTCTCTCTCTCTCTCTCTCTCTCTCTCTCTCTCTCTCACCCCAACACGGTCTCAGCAGATTTCTGTCTTAAATTGTTTGTAGAATTTTCAGTTGTTGTACTTTCTGTTTGTAGCATTTTTCTGTTTTTGTGTTTCATGTTTTGTTGCATTTTCAGTTTTGTATTTCATGTATATTTTGTATGTTATGTTTGTTTTATGTGGACCCCAGGAAGACCCTAATGGGGATCTAAATAAATGAATGAATGAGTCTGGTCCTGCTGGAGGTTTCTGTCTGTTAAAGGAAGTTTGTCCTTGGTACTGTAACTTGCTAAATGCTGCAAAGTGCTCTGCTCATGGTGGATTAAGATGAGATCAGACTGAGTCCTGTCTGTAAGATGTGAAAAAATATATTTTTGGGATTTTAGCTTTATTTGACAGGGCAGTTGAAGAGAGACAGGAAAAGTGGGGAGTAGAGAGCGAGGGAAGACATGAAGGAGATTGTAGCAGCCAGGAGTCGAGCCTGCGTCACACGCACAGAGGCTACAGTCCTCGTCGCAGAGGTCGCCGGCTCGACTCCTGGTTGCTACAGTCTCCTTCATGTCTTCCCCCGCTCTCTACTCCTCACTTTTCCTGTCTCTCTTCAGCTGTCCTATCAAATAAAGCAAAAAGCTCAAACATATATATAAAAAATTTTAAGCATGCGCAGTTTCATATTTAAAACAGAACAACTTCTTCACCTGAGGAACGTATTTTAGACTATGTTTGAGCATGATGTCAGGAAAGATACTCAATAACTGTCATCAGTATTTTATATATAAAATCACACAGGTAGACGAAGGCTGTTATCAAAACGGCCTGCTACATACTACCTATGAATGTAGCAGGCGGTAGGTACTGCCCAAGCGAGCCGGATGCGACCCTGGTGGTGAACCTTTTAGCTGTTTGTCTGCCCCCTGGTGGCTGGCTGCAGTATAGGTAAAAAAATCCGTAAAAAATAAATACACGTCGTACGAATGTTTCTCACATCCGTATGCTGTGGTGATATGTAGTTAGTATTTGACTGTTTTGTGTTCAAGGCCTCTTTTTCCTAAAAAGTTTATTTTTTGTTAGTTCTTAGAGTTTCAAAAACGAGGTTTTACTTCCAGGTTTCCTTTGATTCACAGCCGCTGTAGAGTGAAACTTCAAAGGACACACAGCGTCTTGTGACGTTACGCTGTAGGGCGGAGCTTATTACAGTGACTTCACAGGCTCTGGCTGCACAATGGCGGCGCCCAGGAGGAGGATTTTTTGGCTTCAGAACCGTACAACGGAAAGAGGTGGAGGAACGCTGTCCATTTTTATTCACAGTCTATGGTACTGCCTGGCATACTGCGGAACCTGCTCTTTTTCACATACTACGTACTGCATCCGGGCCAAATCAGTATGTAACACTAGTATAGTAGGCAGTCTTGAAAACAGCCAAAGTGTCCTGCACATCTCTCTCCCCTCGCGATCAGCTCACAGAGCTGAGTGATGGAGCGAGCTGATTGGTCAGTGGGCGGAGTTTCTCCAAACTGATCTCTAATCCTGAACATAACCTGCCCTGGGGCAGGAGAGGTAGGAGGTCGTAGCGGTAACTGAGCAGGATTACTTTGTCAAGTCTTTTATTCTCATAAATTGTGCATTTTCTATTTTCTAATATTTGTAGTGTTTTTATCTGATGGGTTATAGGTGTTGACTGTGGTTATCCTGTGGCAGATATTTAGCTGTGCCCTTCTCTTAGTGTGCCAGAGTTTATTATTGAATATCTATTTATTGCTTAATTAAATAACTTAGCAGACATCTCTGGTCACGGGCACACACAACAGTCTCTTGTCCTGTTGTCTGTCTCATTCATTAAGTCCTGAGTGCAGGGGGCATCACTCACCGTAGCACCGCGAAAGTCGCGGCCGTAACAGGTGAGGAAAAAATTAATGAATTGAGAAAGGAGGGGGAGTTCCGCTGAAGTCATTTCAAAACACGTCAATGTTACAAAGCACGAAGAGCAGGTTAATACTGATGGTTAGCGTGATCTGTCCACGAGTAGCATACCGCTTCTGATTGGTGAGCTTGGAAGGATGGCAGGGAGAAGGCATGTATGTGAAAAATAGTTGATACAACAGATCCTCGTTCAGTCAGGAGCGCTGCAAAAAAACGCAGCTTTGGCGATCACAAGATTGCGCTGTCTGAAATCTCAATTTAATCAGAAATCAATAAATCGTTCAGCCCTACTACCAACCGTGCCTTTTTATTTTCAAATATTTCAGAGTAAATGCAGAAAGAGCAGAGCAACATGTTGGAGATTGAAGAGACCTATCAAAGAAAGAAACTTTAACAGACTTCTGTCCAGGATGAACCCAGAAAAGTAAGAGAGATGTTAAAGTTACTGAAACTGTTTAAAGTGATTGGATGATCATTTAAAAATGTAGAGCTAAAAAACACCAGCATCTTATTTTGCCTCTTTTCCAGAAGCTCTTGTGTTGTGATTTCAGATATACTGACAGTGTTCATGCGTCTACAGCACTCTCCACAGGCTCTCAGCTGCTCTACTCACCGAGGGTCGGCGTGCCCGGCCTGCTGGAGACGGCGCCAACACTGAGCCGAGGCACTGATATCCTGCCGGCCGACGATGACACCTGGATGAAATTAAGAAACAGGCATCATGAAGTTGTGTTGGACCAAAAACAAGACAAATTTAAAGTTTGAGTCTGTTCTACCTTCTTCTGCACGGTTTTCAGTCTGTAGTTCGGAGCGGTCAGACAGTAGCGGTCTGGAGGAAGTCGTGGTCCGGTGTAAGGTTTGATCAGAGGGAGAGGAGTCTGATTCTTCTGCCGAGCCACCTCCAACAGAAACTGAAAACAAAGAGCGGGGGAGTAAACAACAGAACACACAAGTGTCAGCATGTGTCAGAAACGGGAGCAGTGCTTACATCTCGAGGAGGCGGCGAGGTGAATGACTGGTCCATGCGACACTGGATCGCTAGCTTGATGTCATCGGCGTCCACGGTGGACTTCTTGGCGTGTGTGGAGTAGATTTTGGCGTCCTCGATGATAGTCGTCACGTATCCTGATGTAAAAAAACACATCAGCTGAGTGAGTTCACAAGGTTTTTGTCCATCACAGGCATCTGTACACAGGGTTCCCACTCTTTTCCAGAGATCATTTTCAAGGACATTTCCAGGACGTTTTCATTGATGATCAGGCTGGTATGACCGTCTAAATTTAGTTCCTAAATTAGTTCCTAAATAGTCTAATATGTTCCTCTCAGTGGAAGTCTACATTGAAAGACATGCAGTCTATGGCTATCAATGAAATCATCTCTTACATACTTAAAAATTATGGCAAATTGATAATAGAATAATGCAACCACAGATGTACAGCACTTCATTTGATTAGTGCAACCAAGTTTGGTTCTGTTTCTGTTTACTTGAGTTGGTTCTGGTTCTTTTGCTTGAGTTTGGTTCTGATTCTGTTTACTTGAGTTGGTTCTGTTTCTGTTTACTTGAGTTGGTTCTGATTCTGTTTGCTTGAGTTGGTTCTGGTTCTGTTTACTTGAGTTGGTTCTGGTTCTGTTTGGTTGAGTTTGGTTCTGGTTCTGTTTAGTTGAGTTTGGTTCTGGTTCTGTTTGCTTGAGTTTGGTTTTGGTTCTGTTTGCTTGAGTTTGGTTTCGGTTCTGTTTGCTTGAGTTTGGTTCTGGTTCCGGTTCTGTTTGCTTTAGTTCAGTTCTGGTTCGGTTCGGTTTCCGGAACGGTTCTGGTTCAGTTCGGTTCGGTTCTGGTTCTGTTCAGTTCGGGTTTGGTTCGGGTACGGTTCAGGTTCGCGTCTGGTTCAATTCTGGTTGGATTTGCTTGGGTTTGTTTCTGGTTCTGTTTGCTTGAGTTTAGTTTTGGTTCTGTTTGCTTGAGTTTGGTTCTGGTGCCGGTTCTGTTAGCTTGAGTTCGGTTGTGGTTCGGTTCGGTTCTGGTTCGCTTCTGATTAGGTTCTGGTTCTGTTCTGTTCTGGTATGGCTCTGATTCGGCTCTGGTTTCGGTTCTGGTACTGTTCAAGTTCAGTTCTAGTATGGTTCTGGTTCGATTCTGGTTCGGGTCTGGTCGGTTCTGGTTGGTTTTGCTTGGGTTTTGTTCTGGTTCTGTTTGCTTGAGTTTGGTTTTGGCTCTGTTTGCTTGAGTTTGGTTCTGGTACCAGTTCTGTTTGCTTGAATTCGGTTCTGGTTCGGTTCTGGTACAGTTCTGGTTCACTTCTGATTAGGTTCTGGTTCAGTTCTGGTTCGGTTCAAGTTCAGTTCTGGTATGGTTCTGGTTCGGTTCTGGTTGGGTATGCTTTGGTTTTGTTCTGGTTCTGTTTGCTTGAGTTTGGTTCTGGTTCTGTTTGCATGAATTTGGTTTTGGTTCTGTTTGCTTAAGTGTGGTTCTAACCAAAACCCTAACCCGAACCCTAATCATAACCCTAACCCTAATCACAATCCTAACCCTAATCCTAACCCTAACCCTAACCCTAATCCTAACCCTAAACCTAACCCTAATCTTAACCCTAAACCTAACCCTAATCATAACCCTAACCCTAATCATAACCCTAACCCTAATCTTAACCCTAAACCTGACCCTAATCCTAACCCTAACCCTAATCACAATCCTAACCCTAATCCTAACCCTAACCCTAACCCTAACCCTAACCCTAACCCTAATCCTAACCCTAAACCTAACCCTAATCTTAACCCTAAACCTAACCCTAATCATAACCCTAACCCCAATCATAACCCTAGCCCTAATCATAATCCTAACCCTGACCCTAATCCTAACCCTAATCATAACCCTAACCTGTATCCTAACCCTAAACCTAATCCTAACCCTAATCCTAACTCTAACCCTTATCACAACTCTAATCCTAATCATAACCCTAACCCTAATCATAACCCTAACCCTAATCATAATCCTAACCCTGACCCTAATCCTAACCCTAATCATAACCCTAACCTGTATCCTAACCCTAACCCTAACCCTAATCCTAACCCTAATCCTAACTCTAACCCTTATCACAACTCTAATTCTAATCATAACCCTGATCCTAACCCTAACCCTAATCACAACCATAGACTCTATAAAATATGGACGTAGTAATTTGCAAATCGACGCCAGCAGCCATATTGGAAATGTGGAACTCAACCAAGCTATATGCTCTCGACCAGGAGTCATGTCAGTCATGTCCTTTTTGGGCAAAACTCGTAATCTTAATATCTTCTAAACCGTCACCTTAGAAAAAAATTCACCCCCCGTACAGTGTGTGCCATTAGAGAGATTAGCTTCGTAGGGCCAAGCCGTTTTTTGAACCAGGCTGTAAACATGTTTATTAATGCTGCAAAGATCGTCTTTTTCCCATTCATGTCTATGTGGTTTCTGGTGTTTCTGCAGCCAGCCTCAAGCGGATTTTCGATGTATTGCAGTTTATAGCACTTCCGCATGGACTTCATGGTTTGAGACCGGAGGTTGCCGCTTGATCACAACCCTAACCCTAACCCTAATCACAACCTTAACCCTAACCCTAATCACAACCCTAGGATCAGGGTAAGAATAAGTTTGTAACAAAATAAATGCACAAAATTGGTCAATTATAAAGCTTATCATAAAAACACTGTACGTAAAAGGGTTTTCAGCACAAACCATTAGTTTTTGCAAAGTTAAGGTAAAATATACGGCTACAAAAGATCCTAAATTAAGAGCCGTTTGGGAGTCAAAAGAGGGGGCTCTTCTTTGGGAGACGAGTCAAAAGAGGGTAATTTCATTTCTTGTGGACTCAACATGACAGCATTTGTAATTGATCTTAAACGCTTTCAGAAAATTAACAGTAGCAAGACTCACATATCCCTTCGAGCCCCCAAATGGTATCATAACAATGGTGTATGCTGTTTTGTAATGACACAGCACAATTTTATAATTTATTAGAAATGTATTAAAATTATTTCACGGACCCCCACGCTATGGTTCGCAGACCCCCAGGGGTCCCAGGACCCAACTTTGAGAATAACTGAGCTAGAGTATGGTAATTGAGCTCTCAGCCTGCAGAGAAAGTTGTGAGGCACAGACCCCCAAGCTCTCTGCCTGACTCCACTGGTCACACTATAACTTAAATATAAGACTCTTTGAATCAAAAGAGCACTCTACAAGGTTCATGTACCATAAAACATAAACAATATACCCCCGTTTCCTGTGAATGCATGATTATGAAGTGAAGGAGAAAAAAAAGTGAAAAAAGTTGCGCAGTGTTGCTGTCTTTTCCAGCACAGCATGCACTCAACTTTCAATGAATGGGGATGTGTTTTGTTAATAGGGTCAGGTCACACGCAGCCATGTTGGAATAATTTTCCAGGACTTTATGTGATTTTCCAGGACATTTGACTTTTTCTCCCATTTTCCAGGTGTTTTCCAGTACTGGAAAACTGGTCAACTATTTTCCAGGTTTTCCAAGATGTGTGGGAACCCTGTGTACAGTTAGAAAACAACACAGCTCTCATCATGTGTGACATTAAAAAGGTGTCGCAGTCTTACTGTAGGTGAACTCCAACATCTGGTTGATGACTCGGGGCTCGTACTCTGTGATGCCCATGTCCTTCAGGATCTGAATCATCACCTGAAACACACACAGGTGACTTCCATCAGAGGGTGATGACATCAGGAGGAAGAGCCATCTATGTTGAGTCATGACCAGGATGTTATTCTTAGATTATATGTCAAAATCACACATTAGTTCAGGCAGGCAACAAAGTCCAACTCAACCCACAGAACATAAGCTGTTGTTCTGTACCTGGGGGTCTTTGCTGCTGCTCTCCCTGCCTTGGCTTTTTGTGAATGCAAATGAAAGAAAGGAGAGGTGTGCTCTCAATTGTAAAGCTAGTATTTTGAGGTATTAAGGCATAATTTGAGACATATGGTCATATTTATTAGGGATGAACCGACAGATCGGCCACTGAAATTTTTTCAGCCAAAAATGTCTCAGAAGTCCATTTATGGTTTTCGACCAAAACACTTTTGTCACTGAAACAACACGGCTGAAACAGAATGTTGTGATGACGCAAGCAAAAACCACGGCCAGTTCGCGCCTGTCTGGATAAGAGCCAACATGTCTGCATCCGTTCTTCCTTTAATTGCAGCACTAAAGTGTCTTCTAGGCAAAGAGGTTGAGACGGACCCCAGAGTGAAAACAACACTCTTAGAGTCTGTCAGCACACGTTTCACTGAGATCTATTTGGATCCTCTGCACTTCATCGCGCCTGTACTTGATCCACGTTATTAAGATCCTTACTTGGATGTGGGAATAAAGCAGCGCGCACAAGAAATTATCCAGGCCGTGATGAATGCGGAGAATCTGCTTGGTGATGGAGAAGCGCACAGCGCAGGAGAAGGAGAACAGAGCGCAGAAAAAAGGACTCGTCTCTCTGAACCAGATGAGGGACATGCACCCTCGTTGTCTGATATGTTCAATGAGATCCTTGATTTTAGTGAGGTTAGTACACAGTCAGAGCCATAAATGCAATGGTAGGGGAGACCAGGGACAGTTGTAACATTTTTGACATTTCTGTCTATAACTTTGAGCTCTTTTAACCCAGTGTGTTCAAGCTGCTATACAAACTAGCGTCAAGTGTCTGATAATAAATGGCCTAGAAAATGCCTGTGCACAAAACAGAAAATGCATGGATTATTCTCAAATCCAAGGAGTGAAATGTTACAACTGTCCCTGGTCTCCCAACTATTAATTGGCATAATAATTTGTTACGGTTTTTGGCCTTGGTTTCCCCATTTTCGGTTTTCGGCTTCGGTCAGGGATTGTCATTTCAGTGCATCCCTAGTTAAAAGTATCATTATAGGATAGTCAGAACTGAAGTACAAGATCAAGAAATACAGCAATAAACTCCAATATTAGTGCTGACTAGCTCTAAATTAGGGATGGGCATTTCAAGCAAAAACACTACTTGATAGTCACTGCTAACTATTTGTTTATTGTTTGAATAGTTATTTAGCATTTTATTTCATTATGCTAATATTGGAGTTTTTGTTATCTAAAAGCAAAAAGAGAACAGCTTTCAGATGCTGCTCGACAACCACTGTTGAGCAGCTGTACTGCATTACAACCAAAGGCTAGTAAATTAACCAGAAATACACATTAAAGTGTGAAATAATGGTCACGTGGACAATTCAATTATTTAGTAGTAACCGATTACTCGAATATTTGAAAATCCTGACTCATCTGTGCCTAAATATTATGAGATCAAGATGTATAATCATGACACACTTCACTTTATAAAATAAGTAGTCCTTTCTTATCAAGCGTTTGATTCCATAATAAAATATGTCATGTTTGGGACTTCTTTTAATATTTAATAGTTATTCATTTATGTGTTATATGTCGTAAAAGCTGTGCCTGAAGTGTTTATTTTTTGCTACTGATACAAAATAATAATTAGATTGTAAAATGATTACATGAAGATAAATCCAGTTAAAGCTTTCCCGGTGTTACTTTATGACGGCGATGATTCTCGAGCACAGGAAAGACTTTAAATTTGGTTACTTATTTTCTCATAACACCTCTCCCTCTGTATGCTGGATTTACGGTGTTTTGGTGTGAATTACTCCTATAAAACAAGCTTCAACAATTCTTAATGTTGATTAAATCAAGCGCCAGTTCACACCAGAGATAAATATTTTAAACATTGTGTGTAAAACAGTGAACAGTCAGCCGTGTTTACACTCACAAGCTAACTATCTCTCCGATAAAGGCTAACATGCTAGCTGCTGGCTGTTATTGTGTACGGTGATGTAGAGCTAACGTTAGCAGATCACAGAAATGCTTTGTCGTCGAAGTTAACTGAGTCGTTTGGACTAAAATCAAACAACATGAGTTCAAACTGAAGCCCGATCAACAATAAACAGCATAGAATCAGCTGTAGTAGTGTTACCTGGGCATCTTTGGGGATGGTTTTCGGAGCAGACATTTTGAGTTTCCCCGCAGCGCCTTCGCTTCTTCTTCTACTGTTTCACGTCAAGGAAACCAATGAGCGACTCTATAGCGACGCCAGCTGGTGGGAGAGTGAACTACAGCCAGTCTATGGGTGAGAGGCGAGAGACAGCGGAGGGCTTCTTGTCTAGTTGTTAATCTATACTTTATGGATTACTGGAACCATGTCTTGTGGTCTGATGAGACTAAGATAAACTTATTTGGTTCAGATGGTGCCAAGCGTGTGTGGCGGCGCCCAGGTGAGGAGTATAAAGAAAAGTGTGCCTTGCCTACAGTCAAGCATGGTGGTGGGAGTGTCATGGTCTGGGGCTGCATGAGTGCTTCCGGCACTAAGGAGCTACAGTTCATTGAGGGAACCATGAATGCCAACATGTACTGTGACATACTGAAGCAGTGCATTATCCCCTCCCTTCAAAAAATGGGCTGCAGGGCAGTATTACAACATGATAACGACCCCAAACACACCCTCAAAGACGGCCCCTGCCTTGCTAAAGAAGCTGAGGGTAAAGGTGATGGAGTGGCCAAGCATGTCTCCAGACCTAAACCCTATTGAGCATCTGTGGGGCATCCTCAAATGGAAGGTGGAGGAGCACAAGGTCTCTAACATCCACCAGCTCCGTGATGTCGTCATGGAGGAGTGGAAGAGGATTCCAGTGGCAACCTGTGAAGCTCTGGTGAACTCCATGCCCAAGAGGGTTAAAGCAGTTCTCGAGAATAATGGTGGCCACACAAAATATTGACACTTGGACATTTTCACTTAGGGGTGTACTCACTTTTGTTGCCCGTGGTTTAGACATTAATAGCTGTGTTTTGAGTTACTTTGAGGGGACAGTAAATTTACAGTTATACAAGCTGTACACTGACTACTTAACATTATATCAAAGTTTCATTTCTTCAGTGTTGTCCCATGAGAAGATATAAGTAAATATTTGCAGAAATGCGACTCACTTTTGTGAGATACTGTATATATAAGTTATTGCACAGATAAACATTTCACCATGTTATTAAAAAATATACCTATGATAAAATCAGTGTGATTCAGATGTGAGATGGAGAGAGTAGTTTGTCGGTGTGAATCATAAACAGTGACCCGGGAAGACAGAGACATATTGCTAAGTCACACAGTGTCTGCCATGCAGTGAAATGAAGATGATAACTGATAATTAACAGGTAACTAACGGGGCATAGTGCTGGTGTTAAACAGTCTGATTGCAGATGGAATGAAGGACCTGCGGTAGCGCTCCGTACTGCAGGGTGGGTGTCTCAGTCTGCCGCTAAATAAGCTGGTCAAGCCCCACAGTCTCGTGCAGGTGGTGAGAGGGATTGTCCATCATGGATGTTAGCTTGTTTAGCGCAATTTAAATTGTGTCATTTTTAAAAATTATTTTTGAAAAATATGTTTTTTCAGTGTATTTTTTTTAAGTGTGGGTTGTCTATTTCATAAATCAAGTAATCTCAGGGACCTAAATTATATAAATATGCAGTACAGTTCAGTTCAACTTATAACACAGCGTTTACGTCAGGCAGCCTGCAGAGGTCGCTGCAGGAGAACACAATAAACTACATGCGCGATCCAGTTATCAGCTGCAGGTTTATGCTACTTTAAAAATCTCTTTCAGCAAGCAGCGAGCTACTGATGCGTCTGAGAAACGTGGGCCTTATGAGGGCAAGTTATTTTAAAGCCATTAAAGTACAAGAACTAGGTTTGGACTCATGTTGGGTGTTAATGTACGAGGGGATCACAGTATCAAAAACTAAGAGGATATCCAAGAACCCAGACCTCCCCCGAAGCTGTCAGTCCAAGTTTTGTTTTTTATTAGTTTGATTTAGTTTTATTTAAGCTCCAGAAAAAGGTAAATACAATTCGAAACGTCATCCATTATCCATTTTGGAAATCTAAGAAAGAAAAAGAAAAAAACAATGAGACGAGATCAAATTTGATAAATTTGACTCATTTCTTCTCATTGATTATCTTTTATTAGATGTTTAATCTCATCATTTTTAATGTTTGTCTCTGATTTTTGTAATAGTTGTTTAGAAATACAGACTATTTGGTGATAATAAAAAAATCAGAACGTATAATAAATTATAATCATGACCTTTTATTTATGAGTAATGGCTTTCATTGTGAAATTCTAATTTATTTGAACAAATAATTTATATTTATATTTATTTAACATTTCTTATGATATTTGCTTTTTTATCTTAAATTTTACTTGTATTTAGAAATATATCTTTAGGTAACAAATGTGATTTTTTTTTAAACTAAATCTTGAATGCCTGTCACATAATTTACTTTTTTATGAATATAACTCTGTCTTATACTTTTTACTTTTGGTTTCTATATTTTTTGTTTCATATCTAAATCTTCTATCTCATAAGTTTGACTTTTCATTTCAAAATTCTCCTAATAGATATTTTTATTTTTTAACATTTTCTCTCATAACTTTCCGCTTATTTTTTTAACCTCTTTGTCTCATAATTTTCATCTCATTATAGTGCCTTTTTTCCACATAGGTATGATCTAAAATACGTTGTTTTTTTTTGTTTGTTTGTTTTATCATTGAGGCTCCAATCATCACCTCCTTTTCGTTTGTTTGTTGATTCTACCAGTCAACGTGGGCTTCCATAGTGATACTTTTAACTGTATTTCACTTTATATCCCCACCAGAGGCTGATTTCTAGTTTTACCGCTGTGCATCATTAGCAGATTTTTAACAGAGTCAGAGTGTGTGACCTGTTTTATGTTACAGGAAAGTCTCTTCTTTATTTGAACGTTAAGGAGATAAACTGGAGAATATTTCAAAATCAAAATGAACGGACTACAAAAATGTAAAGATATTCTCTAAAAAAACATTCAAGAGTTTTTCAGGATGTTTGTGATTTTGTAGATTAGTTTTAAAGATGAAAGAGTTATGTCCTGGCTGTAGTCCTGGTCTAGGTTTTCAGGTGATCCAGGTGAGCTGTTTGTCCTGACAGATAATTCCTCTGTCTTCAAGGAGACGAAGCTGCTGCTGACCTTTAAGTGACCTCAGTACACTTCCTTTCCTTCCTTCCTTCCTTCCTTCCTTCCTTCCTTCCTTCCTCCTTCTTCCTCTCTCTCTCTCTCTCTCTCTCTCTCTCTCTCTCTCTCTCTCTCTCTCTCTCTCTCTCTCTCTCTCTCTCTCTCTCTCTCTCTCTCTCTCTCTCTCTGAGACTCGTCTGCAATGAAATTTCTCTTTTTTAAAGATCCAAAGTCTTTTAGTGACACGAGGGAAACCTGTTAGATTATTTTCATCAGTAATTTGATCTCTTTGTTGTATAAACATTCAGGATCAATATTCTTAAGCTTTGACACATTACAAAAATGTACACAAGTGTTACTGAAAAAATGGACTCTTGTAAAAAGTTGAAAATTAAGATAAAAATTAAAAATGCCCAAAGGTTGGTACGAAAAAAAACTTGGTCAGCCCATATTGAACTTCATATATTATCAAGTTTAAACAGTTTTAAACTTTTTACATTTTAAAGTGATTAAAAACTCGAACATCAAAATTATTTCCATGACTTTAATAACTAATCTCTTATCTAAAAAAATGATTTTCGTTATGTGTGAATGTTCAGCAACTTTTGGAATGACAATAATCTAACATATCAAAAAGAAAGGAAACAAATGTCTTAAATGATAGTTTGACTGTTTTCTTTTCCATCAAATGTTTGATAATAAACTATACAAACACAGTATGAAGTTAAAAAAAAAAGGGATTATAGGGTTTTTTCATTTTAAAGATGTATTCAAGTTTAATTTTTTAATAACAGGAATTTATATATATTTTTTAAATAAAACCGATGTTATAAAAGAGAAATTGAAAACAGCTGCACTAATTGCTTTAACTTGCCGTTATAGCTTCAAATAGGCCTATATGTTTACATGTTTTCATTGATTAAAAAGGTTTTTAAAAAGATTGACTGTTTTCTTAATTTACAGATTATTATGATAAACACCTCCATTTGACCATATTCAGACAGTTTTACAATCTATAGTTTTATTTAGTAGTTTTACAGTTTGTCTGCTGTGTTTTTTAATAACTTGTGTGATAAATTCCTTATTATTATTATTATTATTATTATTATTATTATCAACATTGTTGTTATTATTATTATTATAATATTAATTTGTTATTATTAATTGTTTATTATTATTATCAATATTATCGACATTATGCTTATTATTATTTTATGTTATTAATTTCATCATTATTCTTATTATTCATTTTTGTGAAACTTTATGACCACGAGGAACGAAAAGTGAAAGTTAAGACTATTACTGAGAGAAATGTTTAAAAAAGCGTCTAAACTAAAGGAAAAACAAAAAGAGAGATGAGTAATTGACAGGAAGGGGCCGCCGTCTCTCTGACTGACCACATGTTAGTCCTTTCTGTTGTAATTTGTAACTTTGACTCTTCTCCTTTGATGGATCCTTTGAAATGCAGCAGCGGACTGTCATGCAAATGAAGGTCGAGAGAGAGAGAGAGACCACAGGCGGGGAGAGAGAGATAGAGAGAGATAGAGGGGGAGAGACGGAGAGCAGGGAAGGATGGATGTGTGTGGGAAACTTGAGGATGTTTATATATATGTGTGTTTCGGTTTGGGTACAATTCAGAGGATTACAGGTGATTGATAACAGGTGTTTTTTGTATTTGTGATAGAGAAGAGGAGGAGGAGGAGAGAGAGAGAGAGAGAGAGAGAGAGAGAGAGAGAGAGAGAGAGAGAGAGAGAGAGAGAGAGAGAGAGAGAGAGCGGGGGAGATAAGGGCAATAAAACGTCCCATGTGACTGCAGCGGTTTTTAACGTGCAGCTGATGGAGAAACACACGTACACACTCTTTCACACACCCTCACACACACTCGGAGGACAGGTGGAGGTTTGGACAGGTAGACAGCAGGAGAGAGAGAGAGTACACACAGCGGAGCCCACTTTACCTGCAGCTCAGGTGCAAGAGGGGAGAGGCAGCAGGCTGGAGCCGCAGAGAGTCGAGGGAGCCCCCTCACCTGCAAACATGTACGTCAGTTACCTGCAGCTGGATAAGGACCCCGCCATGTACCCCCACCAGACCTCCGTCACCCGACACCCGGGCCTCAGCCTCAGTCCGCAGAACTTCGTCCCCGGCCCGCCGCAGTACTCAGACTTCGCCGGTTATCACCACCACCACCCAGGCCTCAACAGCGACCTCCACCCGGGGCAGCAGGCCGGGCCGGGCGGCGGCGGCTGGAGCCCGGCATACCCGCCTCCTCCGCCCGCCCGGGATGAGTGGTCCTCGCATCACTACGCTGCTGCTGCCGCGGCCGCCGCAGCCGGGGGGGCTCCTACCGCCTCCCACGGATCAGTGGGTCCCACGCTCGGGTTTAGCCCTCCAGAGTTCCCCGGACAACCACCCGCGCTGTTGCCCGCCTCCCTGAACGCGTCTGCGGGGCAGCTGTCCCCCGGATCCCCGCAGAGGAGGAATCCGTACGACTGGATTCGACGCAACTCCATACCGCCCACCAACCCGAGTAAGAGCCTTATTATGAATCCCTTTTAATTTAACATGAAGAAAGTTGTATCAGCGTTTCCTGCACGTTAAATTCACCATGTTTCCTCCATATTTAGACCTACTTCAAACAAATTATGAGAAAAACACCCTCATGATATTTCTGCAGGTGTGTCCTCTTTTGGCCTGTTTTCTAATCACCACTTTCCTCTCCATTATATATATATAGATACATACATACATACATTCATATAAGTCCTGATATTAAGCAATGATCGAACGTTTCTAACACAAACAGAGTTGACAGACTGTTTCACATTTCAATATGAAGCTGATAGCAGCTCAGTGATACTCAAATAGCTCATTTGTACTCTGTTAGATAACCAAACAAAGACATTTATTTTCTCAATAAGGATGGAAATCAAATATTTGTGCTCTTGTTTTATATTATATAAAGTTTGTTTGCGTGAAGGATGCGCGTCTGAGAAACCTATCTTTGCCTTTTAACGCGAATACAAACAGCTATGTTCATAGGCACATTTTAAAAATAATAGCCCTTCAGTATTATTTTCTGCCTCTTTATTACCCTCCTTCGCGATTATTTACATGGCTAAAATGAAATGTTAAATATTCAGGCTGATGGAGGTGAAATATTCCCACGCGCACTGTCCCGTCCTGTCTCTCGTCGGGGGGGGGGGGGGGAAATCAAACGTGTGAAGTCTGTGTCCTCGCGGTGTGAAGCTCTTGTGATGTAAATGTTTCCCCCCTCTGGATGTGACTCCGGGCGGCTCGGCTCAATCTTTGTGCTCCGCTTGTTTCTGGGCGGAGGAGACATGAGTTTACAAGACAGGTCCCACTTTGAAGTGTGAAGTGTGACTGTGTGCGTGTGTGTGTGTGTGTGTGTGTGTGTGTGTGTGTGTGTGTGTGTGTGTGTGTTCGGTGTGTGTGTGTGTGTCTGTGTGTGTGTGTAACACCACCACTTTGATTCTAACGAGCTCACCTGGATTCATCCCGCCAGGTGCAGCCAGCGGTGGAAGAAGCGCTAAATATTACTGTACGGGAGACGGGGTGACTAACGTTTTTCACATTTTCCGTCATTGCTTGCAGATACTTATCAATACACTCATCATTTTTTAATATAAAAAAACATCAGTCATTGATGATATAATATATATTATATCTGAACAAAAATGACACTGTTTTATTCAATTCAATGACAGAAATAATGTACAATTTCTTCTCTAACTTCTTAAAATGTCACTAAAGATTATTCTAGAGCAGGTTTTATGTGAATTCAAAGCAAAAGGATAGCTAACTTTGGAGACAGCTAAGCAACAATTATGTTAACAATATTTAAATTATTTGAACTGTGTCAAAAGTGAGAATTTATTTCATTCAAGTAGTTAGATAAGTCGCGAAAAGTTTATGGAGGTCACTGGTTCGACTCCTGGACACAACATTTTACTGCATGCCTTACCCCTCTCTCTACTCCCAACATTTACTCTCTCTTTGTTGCTGTGCGATTAATAAAGGCAAATAAATATTTTTTTTAATACAATGAAATGATGCAAGAAAGACAAATTTACGGAATAACAAAAATATCATGTGACGATAATATTCATTAGATACAAAATAGAAGAAACACATTTTTATTGAAAAATAAAAATATCAGATAATAAATTGAAATTCGCAATACAACATGGAGTTGCAAAGAAAATGTCAAACCCGAATACAATGACTTAAAAAGTGATTACTTCAATTGTAAAACTGTTACAACTGCCCTCCATCTGGCAGGCATGACACAATCTCTTATAGCCACAACCTTTGTTTGCTTATGTTGTTTATGTAACTGTATAAGCAACATCCTACAGATAAAACCGATCTTAGAGTTACCCAAATTTCAAAAAGAGGAAGAAGAGAAAAGGCAATCAAACAAATAATTTCATTTCTCAAGTTTAGTGTTTCTCTCCAAACTTGCGCTCCTTTTAAGCAAGCAGAGAGATAATCCAACTGAGCATGTGCAGATTTAGTGTTGTTAGCCTAGCTTGTTCCTTAATAATGAAGAAAATGAGTAATGGTAAATGGATTTGTACTTACATAGTGCTTTTCTAGTCTTTCTGACCTTGTCACATTCACCCATTCTCTCAGTGATGGTAGAGGCTGATTTAGTAGGGACAATCAGTATTAGCTAATCTCATTTGTACACATTCACACACACGTGAACAACAGCGAGAGCAATTTGGGGATCAGTATCCTGCTCAAGGACACTTCGGCATGTGAGTTCTGGAGCTGGGATCGAACCTCCAACCTTCCGATTTATAGACGACCAACTCTACCCACTGAGCTCAACCGACCCTGGTCTCCCCTAGTAATGTTGTTTTGTAGAGATACTCGGGTTATAAGTAATTAAAACAGAAATTAAGACATGTAATCTGGAAAATATTAATGTCAATTGTTTGAATGACATCATAGGAGCATGAAAATATATTCACTAAGGATGAATAAGATCTTGTTTGTACCCATAACGGGAGATCTTTAGATACTTATTAATAAATAATAGTAAATATGATCTATCTAACCCAGATTTGCAAATAAAATGCAGTCTACAGGTAAATAAGCAAGCAGAAAATGTATGAAAGTAAAATATAAGTGTTTTATAAATACACTGAAATCTACTTTGAAGTCAACTACTCTTAAAGCAAGGATTAAAAAAATACTGTTGACATAAAGACACACACAGAGTCCAAATGCAACATTTAAGAGCAACAAAAAAGTAAAATAAATAAGATAACCAAATTATAAACAGGTGAACAAGTGTACCTGGTATATACCCAACACTAAAGTAAATAATCCTTATACTTCCATTTAAAAATAACTCTGATTAATTGTTTTTTAGGGTAAAACTGGAGATAAACATGTACATGATCATAAGTGTATAAATTATTTTTATTTATGAGTGTATAATGTTTGTTGATACGGCCATAGTAGGTGATAAACATCACTGAAAACACAAGGTAGTGTTTCAGGTAGTAAACAAAACCAGCAACATGTTAAGAGAAGATATGAAGTTCAACTTAAAAATAACAAAAGTACCCCGAGCCGTACTTCATCGCAGTTGACATGTGCTATAACAGCATGACTCTGCAGATATTCTATACTCACCGTCCTGCTGCCCTAAAGAATCACTAGAGCAACAAATGTGGATTCATCCGCCTCTGAAACTAGTCCCACACAGTCCTCCTTGTCTAACAAAATCACTGTGAGCAGCTTCTTATGAAAATTAAAGGTTCTGTGTAACCTGAAATTAAAGGAGGTGTTTTTAAAGTTAGTTCGTCTTTACATAGATTGTGATGACTACTTGATAAATTTACAGTAACAACAAAACTGATCACTGACTGATGTTTCTGTTTCTGTACGTGCACCACAAAGTGGAACAATCAACATTTCACCTTCAAAGAAAACTTGTTAAGTGTGGAACACACTTTTATGATTTTCCAAGTGTGAACTGTTTGACTGTATTTACAGTGTTTAGAAATGTACAGCTACGACTGGAGCTGGTTTTATGGCTGTGAAGTTATCTACACTGCGTCCTTGAGTCTCAGACTTTTACTCTTTGCGGAAAGTTGGATGTGTTAGGTAACCTGAGTTTCCCTGTTCTCTGTCTGACTTCAGGTAAAATGATTATCACAGTTAGGGTGACGTGATGTGGGGGCAGATCCTGATCGCATTAAAGAAAGAGTCAAGCAAAGCATTTGGTCATTTATGACAAAAATTTGTATTTTTATTTTCAGTTACTGACTAAATTGTAATTTACAAAAGTTAAATAGTCCTATTACACCTTTAAAAGTATAGCTCATCAGTTGTGGAAATCACAGATTCCTTCCCAATGTTGTGGCACAGCTCTTAAACTGAATGCATCCACCTGACCAAAGATGATAATCAGAAAACAATCATTTAAAATGAACACATAGGAACCATAAAGTATGGATGTAACATATCAGGACCAACAATCTTGTGGAATACATCGCTAACTTTTGCTAAAGCTGCAGATTAGGCACCAACGTGTCCAACTTAAAGCTCCTGTGAGGACTTTTTATCTGGGTATGAAACAAGCTGAAATAAAAACTGATGTATCTGCATGCCCTAAAAATGCAAACACAACATGAACAAGAAGAATGAGTGTTTCCACACAGTTCTTTCTATCTGAAATCACTGGCAGAGACCAAGGCATTCACTGTATGCTGATGATACAGCCTTTTCATGTTACACGGCAAAGACTCTTGATGACTGTAAAAATAGAGTGGGATGAAAGTTTTGTCAAGAAACAGGAACAGCAATCAAAATCAGGAAAGATGGCTTTGTCCACAGGGGGGCGCTACATACAATACAAACTAGAAGTCTCTCACAGGAGCTTTATGTTTAGAAAAAAATTTAATGGCTCAGGCGATTTGAAGTATGCCAGTGTTGTGAGTTAAAGCTCGTGTGAGAAAAATTTAGTTTGTGTTGACTTTGGCGCCCCCTGTGGACAAAACAGTACCTCTTTGCTGATCTTGTCTTGTACATATTTGGGGGATATGTCACTCAAAGGATATTTATACAGCGTTCCTTTCCCCTGTTTGGTCTCATTGGTGGTTGAAAGTCAGAACGTTCTGCCTCTGGTCCTCCCTCAGAGGTAGTGACAGAGGTGGGATGGGGAGAAGAAGGTGGTTGGGCGGAGCAGCACTTTGGGATACCAGTAGTACTACCAATAGTTTTGGGGTCCAGTGTGTAAATACAAAGGCGGGGTGATTGTGGAACTGTTGCGGAGTTGCAATGTGTAAGATGCTTTTGATTGTAGCTACTGATCTGCCTCAATGTGGTTAAAGATTGGTTCTGGTTTTATCAAAGCAAGTCCTCCATGTCTCCTAATGGGCTCTGTAATGTTACATACCTTGGTTAAATAAGACAACAGATAATTATATAGGCCCAGCTTGAGTTGCCCTCAGTTGAACATTGTACATGTTTATTTATGATAAGTATTTGACTGATTTATTGCCCCTGACTATCCCAGACTTCCCTGATTTAAATACACTTGACTTCCTCATTTGCTCCCAGCATAATGTCTTCTGTGTGTGTTCTGTACTTGTTTGTTTTTAATTTGACATTGCATTACTTTTTTCTAAAGGTGCTAATGCTCTGTATATTAGAAAGTATGGTGGAGCTCTCAGGGCAGACGAAGAAGCAGTCCACTGACAGAGTAAACCTCTCGCTTTGTCTCAGACAGACTGAAGAGCTTTTTGATTTACGCTCCTTCATTAGCGTCCGGACTCTTTCAGCTGTTATCTGAACCTGTTGGTTTTTACTTTCTGACAAATGAGGCAGAAACTGCTCGGTTCAGACAGATGTTCAACCTGAAACTAAAATGTTTGAGTTGTAAATCTGCCTGGTGAGTGTTTCGAGGAAAGACAGAGTATAAAGAAGACAGACACATCACTTATTTAACGGCTGTTTATTCAGTGTTAATATTGAATCAGAGCATGTTAAAGGCATTTTAATTAACTTTAACACTAACTGCCACCTTCCTGATGTCCACTTTAACTCATGGGCAGGTTTTCAAGTGATGGTCAACATGTCTTTGTTTTGGTTTTGAGGCTTTATTTTAATCCAGTTTTTGTTTCAAGGCAGATTTTGGTAGACTGGTAGGACTTCTCTGTAACCCTGAATTTGAGGTTGGAGTAAAATACACAACTGGGTCGTCTGCAAGTGATGGAGTTTGACATGTCCATCATTGAATCTAATCATGTCTTATGAAGCGATGGAGTCCTGGTGCCCAAACCTAGTTGAACGGAGGCTGTCTCACGGGGTGAACCATGTATTTGTCCTGTATGAATCTGTAGCTATGAGGACTAGCAGTCTGCCATCATCAGGGGCACTAGTTTAGATGCATGTGTTTGGTCTTGGCAGGTATAAAAAACAGACGTTTTATGTCATTTGGGTTGGTTGTAGAAAGTTACTATGAAACTCTGACACACTTTTTATTTTTTATTTTTTTTTAAGAATTAAGAGTCTTTATTGTCAAAGTACAGTTATGTACCCGAAGCCTGCTAAAAGTCCTCTGAATCAATACCTATCAATCAGTTTTTATCCAAATAGTGCAAAATTATACTTACCAAAAGAGCAGGTCTGGACCAAATTTAAACACAACACAAATCCACCATCCTTACACAGCCGAAAAATTAAAGCAGAACCCGACTCTTGGTGAACATACACCTGCTGTGACTGCATGGGTTGAGAACAGTGGGATAGAAAAGAGAGAAAGAAAGAAAGATGGAAAAAGGAAAAACTAATAGACAGACGTGTTGGGAGAGCAACAACAACCTACAGGAACCTGCAAGACAAAGAGCTAAATCGACTCCCAGAAACACATAAAAACTTAACAAGACACATTAAAAGCCAGGTTCCTCTGCAGTCTAAGTCTATGGCAACATAACTAAGAGCTGGTCCAAGCCTGAGGTAGCTCTAACAATAAGCTTTATAAAAAAGGAAAGCTTGAAGCCTACTCTGAAACGTAGAGAGGGTGTCTGCCTCCCTGACCCTGACTGGTAGAAAGTTCCAATGGAGAGGTGTCTGATAACTGAAGCCTCTACCTCCCATACTATTTTTAGAGACTTAAGGTACGATGAGCAGGCCCGCATGTAGGGTGCATAGTGTTCCACAGGGGTAATAGGGCACTACGAGCTCTTTAGGATACGAAGGTGTCTGACCATTAAAGAGCACACAAGTATTTTATAACAGATGGTTCAGGGAGCAAGTTGACAGACGCTATTATGGGAAAAAATCGGTCTGTTGTCCGAGCTTCAGAGTCTTTGCACACTTATTAGAATGGCCTGGTTAAAGGGATAGCAGTCTGACTTGATTGGCAATACCTGCTGGAAAATAGGTACTGAAAAATGCTTCCCGGTCTGCAACAGTACACAAGTCGACCATCTTATTCATGATGTTAGAATACAGCCCTCAAACTTCAGCCCATAACATTGTGTACGTTTGTACACGGGGGAATTTTAGATAAAATTAACCAAATTGTCTAGTAATGGGTTGATATACTGATGGCCATTAATGTAGTTTAAACAGCTTTGCCCTCTGACAGTGTTGAGGTTTAACAGTAACACATGAGTCGATAAATGAATAAACGCAGATAGAGCTCAGTTCATGCAAATCCAGCAGTAGCAGGGAGTCTATTTGAATACAGGAGACCTGGTGAAAACCAAGCTGCATCAGTGAGTACAGGGACAGTGATGTAGGTTTATGAGAGCAGTTTATAACACATAATATAAAATACTATGACTCTTTACACTCCATTCATGCTTTTACACAGGGATGGTTAAACACTGATTTTGCGCCGTGCTTGTTTCATGCTGGCGAGTCAAAACTGACTGACTTCATTTTGGTGTCAGAGAAACGTGCTGGATTCATGGCTCTGTTATTTGCTGAACCAAAATCTGAATGCTAAAGAAAGCTCTTTCTGAGAAGTGTGTTAACACCTCCATACCTGTCTGAACAAAAGGAGGCCGGGGGAGCTAAATAAAGCGTTAGCATCATGACACAGGTTAGCTGAGCCTTCTTCGTAAACCTGTTCCATGAAAGTTTTGAAGGATGTGGTCCCAATTTTGAAAACAAAATGGGCACTTTAATATGATCCCTGGCTTTTGAGACATTCTCTAGTGGTTACTTGAGGAACTGCACTTTTTTTGCAATTACAGCATTGGCTTTATATTTAATCTTCGGATGTTGCTTTATGGATCTACAGACAGATTTTTTTTAACGTCTTCATGTTTTTCTTCTCAACAGATGGGAAGACGCGGACCAAAGACAAGTACCGGGTGGTTTACACTGACCACCAGCGGCTGGAGCTGGAGAAGGAGTTTCACTACAGCAAGTACATCACCATCAGGAGGAAGGCGGAGCTCGCCTCAGCGCTCAGCCTATCAGAGAGACAGGTATAACAACAGCAACAAATTACTTTTCGGATTTAATAAAGACTTTGTGTTAAATTAATCTTACCTTTGAATTGTATAACAGACATATAAACATGTTTCCCTCTGCTCCAGGTGAAGATCTGGTTTCAAAACCGGCGGGCAAAGGAGCGAAAGATCACCAAGAAGAAGCTCCAGCAGCCGGCTTCTTCCACAACCACGCCAAACCCTGCAACTGGCACCAACGGCAACAGTGGAGGAGGAGGTGGTAGCAGTGGCGGGCTTCATGGAAATGGGGGTAGCAGTGTGGGCATGGTGACAAGCAGCAGTGGAAGCAACGGGCTGGTTTCACCTTCCTCTCTACCTTTGAACATAAAAGAGGAGTACTAAGAATGAAGGGGAAAGTCATTTTATCAGACGATGATATCGGGGATAAGGACTAAAAAATGTTCCCCAATGAACTTAAAGACTATTTGCATCGCGCCTGACCACCTGCTGGCTTAAGCTTGTTGAAAATTGGAAAACATGTTAAAAAGAAGGAGCAATTCTTCTTCCCTCGTCAGACTGTTGTTGAAACTCTTAAAGTGATCAGATGGGTGCTTGCTGGGATGCCGTCAGTCCACCACGGGGCCCTTTTCTTCACCCAGCTTAATCCACTGCAACATGCTTATTCCAAATATTTCAAAGAATGTTTAAAATTATGCACAAAAGATGTCAGACTTTTCCATTTGATGGAACTGATGCGGCCACGAAAAACATGTTGTGGCCTTGAATATTTCCCTCCATGTAAACCTTATTGAGCTCAGTGAGAGCTGCAAATATTAAACCCTGCTGTCAGACAGTGTGGGAAAGATGTTTTTTTTTTTTTTAACTTTAAGGCTACTTAAAAAGGGTTTGCATATGTGCATATTAGAAAAAAAAAGTGTAATGATTTTCATTAAGAAATGTTTTCTCAACCCTGAGGACAATAAAACCCGGAGACAGTAGCATTATCATTCCATTATTTTGAGTGTTTTCTCATGTGATCAGACGCAACCCTAAACTAATAAACTTTTGTGTTGGGATGTTACGAAACATAACAAGTTAGTTAAACATCAGTGAGATAAAAAATGAAAATCGATACCTTCTTTAAACGGCAGAGGGTGCTCTCTGCCTTTGACTTGTCTTGTCTCTACTGTCTGTAGCTGCATAGAAGCATACACACATTGGACCACAATTTAACATTTTTAATTTTATTCAAATAAGATTAACATCTGTGGATATAGGAAGAGGGAAATAGCTTAGATCTTACGCCTCTGTATGGGGAGCTCTCACATCCAAGATTTAACCCCTTTTGATCCTCTTTTTGCTGTCTTCATTTACTCCTCTCACCTTACTGTCTAGAGGAAGAACCTTCCTTTCAAAGATAAAAGCAAGCATTATCTAACCAAGAACAAGAGTAACCTCGGTGTACGGTTGTAGTAAGGCAAAATAAATGCCTCACAAATAACAGTTTTACTAAACTATCTCTTCTTTAAAACTTTCCTAAAGGGTTTCCTTTATTTTTGCAATTTTGAAGACATGAAGAGCATGAGTTTTCCATTCCGAGAGGCACAGCTGACTTGATTGACAGGCGGGAACACTGTAGCTGTTGACTAGGAGGCTCAAAGCCCGCCTCTTTACCTCACACTAACTCGACAGAAGTTAGGTTGTGTTCAGCATTTCCAATATGGCTCCCACCAATGATTGGCTTCAAAACAGCGCTTTAGGAACAGATGGGTGATGTCATGGATACTACGTCCATTAATTATAGGGGCTGTCCCAAAACTCTCAACTGTGATTGGCTATTTGCCTTGATAGAGGTGTAACCAATGTTGAAATCTAGTATTTAGGCTGAGTTGCAACCAAAGACCACTTGAATTATGGACGTGTATGTCCAAATCCAGGAGCTGCAGCCTTCGGAACCCACATAGAAGGGTCAGGACGAACTGAATTGAGACGGTTTGGTCTATGGAAGATTATCTGTTTACGTCACCAACCGTTCCTGCCGTACGCCGTCACATTGGGCCGACCCTGTTAGCCTGTGGCTGACTAACTACCTGACCCAGCTAGTGCCATGTAATTAATAAAATTACCAATGTTTTTAAGATAATTTCAAGTTCAATCCAAATGCTATCAAACAGTGAATCTGTTTGTATTGGCGCGCAACAAATTATGGGATATGTTGGGCCGGGAAGGATGCTCCTGTTGCTTCCTGAAGAGACGTAATGAAGCCCAAAGATGGTCCTTGCATAATTTAAAATGCTGACTCAACGTAACACAGACTTATAGGTTCCTGGAAAATAGCTCCAATTAAACCTCTTGTCAAACTACAACTAATTATGCATAAATTAGCCTTAACATTATCATGGATGTGTTATGAAATAACTCATGATCAAAACCAGGATGAGGCTCAGAAGCAAGGTACTCAAGACCATGTAAACAAACTCAGTGATTTCCACATTCATGTTCGTCTGAGCAGAAATATCAAGAAAAACTGAAAACTACTAAATCATTTCAAAACAATTTGAAACTCAAAAATAGCATAAAAACGTACATATAATGCCTCTCATGTCTCTTTGAATCAGAACACACATTTAATAAATCTAGCTTCAGTCTTTCCTGACCATCAGATAGGACGGCACAAGTTGATTTACATGGGCTACATTGATGTTCATCACACATCAAGTCACAGAGGAACAGGACTATGACAAGAGGACCACACACACGCTCATTCACTCACACAGGCGCGCGCAGACACACACATTTTCTAATTGATGTAGCCGTTGAGGTGTGGTGTCCAAAGGGCGAAGAGGAACACTCGGCAAACAGAGCACATATCCTGCTATCTACAACAGAGTGCGTATGTGCGAATGCGTAGGTGTGTGTTCATTTGTCTTCACTCAGACCTTTGTCCTCCTTGCTTCATTTTTGCCTCCAACAGTCCTATCTGAAGCCTGATAGAGACTATCAGCTGTGTGTGTGTGTGTGTGTGTGTGTGTGTGTGTGTGTGTGTGTGCGTGTGTGTGTGTGTGCGCGCGCGCGCGTGTGTGTGTGTGTGTGTGTCAGTCGTACAGACGGCCATCTTGAACTTGAGGTTGAAACGGTTTGAAACACACAAACCTACATTTAGAAGATAAAAAGAACTTAGCATGAGGAGACTGAAACAGAATGCGTGTGTTTCAGCTGCTCCTTTTGGACACCACATAATTTCTACTTTTTACTCAAAGCTTTTTGTTTTAAATGTTTAATAAAAAGAGGACCCAGATTTGAGCCTTGAGGAACTCCACACACCATGTTTGTTCCTTCTGATGTGTTGTGAAGATATAACCCTTTACTTCTATGGGGTCTGGTTGATTTTTTCACTGATATCGCTATGAAAATGAACCTTTAGATTTCCCAATAACAAAAGAAAGGAGGCACTTCATATAAATATACTTATTTAAATCAAGTTGTTCCATCAAACAGATTCAAAGTTCTCACAAAGGGTTAAAAACAATGACATCAAGATAATGAAACTTGGTATAGATGTTCATTGGCTTGCTACAAGTTAGGGATTGGCTAAGATTATATAAAACGGCCCTAAGTTAATAATGTCTAGGTGAAAGATTTGGCTTGATTTATGTACACTGGATTTAAAGAATTAATCCAGATTATTTTGGTCAAATCTAAGAAAATAAATTACAATTATTATACAGATGATGTAGTCCAAAAAAGATGTGATATTTAAGCATCAGTGAAATCTGTAAAGTGAAATATAAACACCATTTATCATCAAAAGTAAATATGATTTTTAGATGTTGAAGTTTTTATTCTGAAACAGTTTATCATACATCAGGAAAGCCAATATCACAGCTGAAGCAGTCATGATAGAGACAGGAGGTGCTCCAAGATCCACTTGATGTTCTCTTTAAAAGCTGCAGCCATAGACTCTGTAAATAATGGACGTAGTATCTGTGACATCACCCATCTGTTCCTGAGCGCTGTTTTGAAGCCAATCGACGGCGGCAGCCATATTGGAAATACGGAACTCAACCAGGTAGAGTGTGACATAAAGAGGCGGAGTTTGAGCCTTCTTGCCAACAGCTATGTGTTCCGGTCCGGGAGTCAAGTCAGTCATGTCTTTATTTGGGCAAAAACTCGTAATCTTAAAATCTTCTGAACCATCATGTTGGAAAAAAAATCACTCCCCGTACAGTGTGTGCTGATAGAGAAATGAGCTACGTAGACCCAAGCCGTTTTTTTAACCAGGCTGTAAACATGTTTATTTCTGCTGCAAAGATAGTCATTTTTGAATTTAGTGTGTATGTGGTTTACAGTGTTTCTGCAGCCAGCCTCAAGCGGATTCTCGATGAATTGCAGTTTATAACACTTTGGCATGGGCTTCATATTTTGAGACCGGAGGTTGCCGCTTGGCTGCAGCATTTGATAAAAGTAAGACTCACACTTAAAGAGGTAGTTTTATACATTTTCATATTTTCCAGATAATGTTTCAAAACGTAGACAATGTATGAAATTAAGAAGTAAACATTTGTTGTAGTAATCTGAACAGCTTGTTCAAAAAGTCACTCAAAAATTACACGAGAGGGACACATTTACTCAAATGGTGACATTGCCATCATTTCGTCCCTTTCCAAACTTTCCGAGTCAGATTAAGGGTCCAAGCAGTAGCTGAAATGAATGTTTAAAAGACAGCCGTGTGTTTGAGCTGTAAATCACGTGAAGCTGATACAGAGTGAACAGAGACACCAGCTGAAGACTCAACATATACGTTTGTTTAACTCTATTCTTTTTTATGCATTTGAAGAGTTGAACTGGAGATAACCTCATGTTGATTTTTTTTGTTGGAATTGCTTTTTGCTGAAACAGTAAGTTTTTTTTGTGTAGCCTGAGAAGTTGCTTTGTCTTAACACAAAATTGTGGAATTTAATTACAAAATTACACTTACAGACATAATTGGGCCACTTTGCAGTTTTATCTGACCTTTATTAATTCAGAAAGTTACAACTTTATTGAGACCTTCATTTTCTTTACATTTACGTTTACACTAAAAGATAATTGATTTTATATATAGAAAAGCTGCAAACGGACGCAATCTTCAGCCTGTAGTTAAAGTTTGCCAATAAGCTTTAAACTCTCGACAAAATGAATGATGAAACATTGAGTTTAGACAAATTGAACTTTCTCCTCACAAGGCCTCTCTTATGATCATATTTCAAATATTAAAGTAAGACTTCCATAAAGTAAAAGTAAAACTGTGTTGGCTGTATTAAGAGAAAACAAATATTTTCACATCAGAACCAAACCAAGACAAACACAGAGGATCCAGGTGGGCCGTGCTCGCGCCTCATTTTTGGGTAAACAGAGTGTAATGAGAGCCGCTCGGTCTCACCGCCATAAAGTTTATGGAGGGGTGGGTGCAATAAAAAAGGTTTCACCACAGAGACGCAGATATGTTTGTCGAGGAGGCGTGATGAGCTCTGATAGCAGCGATGGACGACAGCCAGAGGATTCACCGCTGGAGTTTGGACATCAGGAGATACTGACGTTAGTTTGTACGTGCCACAGAGATGTTTGCTCCCACGCAAAGAAACAAAGCTGTCCTTCACTCTAAAGCTGGAACAAATTTACAATTAAATAAACTGCTCCCATCCCATATGAGGACACTTTCAGGTTGAGTGAGGGACAATGTGTAGTGAACAGGTGGTTATGCCAATTAGAGTCCCGACAGAGCGGAGCAGTATGTCTCACCCTGAACATTGTAAATTACATCAGATGAAGTTTATTATTTCTCTACAGTTGTTTGTAATGTTTGATTCCACTGTCACGAGTGTTAGACGAGCCAATTAACAACACTTAGACGTGTTTGTAGTACTCAGGTTCAGGACTCAGTCATGACCTGAATGATTGATTCAGTTCTGAGCCAGGGCAGGCACATTTTTATCCCTGCATATTCACGTGAAAATGCCTGAATTGTGAGTGTTGCTTGCAATGCAGTGAGGGCAGTAACATGTCCGACATGTTGAAGAACCTTCGAGGAGAAGACGGAGACAAACTCAAACGTTGACAGAAAACAAGGATAAACCCAGAAAGGTAAGAGACATGATGAAATAGACTTTTACTGTTGCAGGCTGATAGATAACAGCTCAGTTTACAATGTTCACATTAACAGTGGGTGGGTTGCAGATGTTCTTAGGTTCATTAGACACCTGCAGTGATCCCAACGCATCAGGATGTGGTGTTTACGTGCAAATATAGAAACCTGGTTCGTTATACCCCTGAATTGATGATGACACTTGAACCCTTGTTTCTGATCATTGTATGATTGTGCAGGCGCCTCAGATGTTCATGGAGTAACATAACTTCAGGACTCTCCAGGGGGTCAGCATTGCTAAGCTCCAATTCAAGCCTTCATTACTGAAAGACAAAACTCAGTTTCTCTATGGCTCCAGAATGGAGATGCTCTTGTTGCTGTCGCCATGTTTTTTCTGCTGATATGTTACTTGGTTGAGGCTGTTCTGTATCCTGTTTTCGTTCAAAGTTCTCCAGGTTGCAAAATCAGGTTTCTCAAAACCCCGGGAAGGACTCCTCTGGTTTCTGAAATCAGGATATGATGTTCAAACGCACAAAGACAAAAACGGGATACACAAGTCTGTGTAGACGCACTCAATGATCATCTAGCTCATCTGACACGCTGGCAGGATCATTCAGAATCTGATGTTAATAATAAGATGTGTGCTCAGTGCTCAGGTAACCGGGACTTGACTTCTTCTCTGTTGACTCAGACTTGAACTCTGCAGACTCAAGACCCAACTCAGACTCAAGGCTTTCCTCTAACTCTTTCAGATGTTAACACGACCATGTTAATACATTGTTGTATCAGTACTTCCTGAAGAGAACATGACTCAACATTTTGCAGATGATACAATAATTAGTTTCTGACTGGTTTCTTCTTGCAGAAAGTAAAACTGTTGTCTAACTATAGACCAAATAATATGAAAAGCTGCCATTTCCCTTTGCTTCAGCTCAGAGGGAAATGTGAAATGTGAAGTCACAGAGTGGTTTTATGACCCAGACCTTGCAGCTCTGCTCTCTGTGGGAGTGGCAACGCCGTTAATGAGGAACAACATCCTCGACTGTTATCATCGAGGTCAAATGTTCACCTGGCAGCGAGTCCGAGGCCGGCGAGGAGCAGGATGTCGAGGACGAATCTGAGAAATGAGCATTGAGCTATTAACAATCAACTTATGCAACAGATGGTGTCACAATTATGAGTCAACACTGCAGAACTCAGTCCATGTTTTAGTCTCGCTGCAGAGGTTTTGATATTTTATTATAAATGTGTTTCATTCATAAACTTTAACAGATATTGTTCCTGGAAAAGTAAGTCATCAATATAGGCGATACAAGCATAATCACTATGTCTGTCCTTCCTGGAAACCACACACACAAACTCTCACACACTACACGCACACACGGAGTCAAACAGTCAGTGTGTGTTTGAAAAGAAACTCCTACACATTGACGACAGCGTGACGGTCTAACGGGGGCGGCGGCCATTTCATGGCACATCTCACCTCGCTGAAACAAAATGGTGGCGAGCATAAGAGTCCAGTGACAACCTTGAACATATCCCTAAATTCTGAGGCCTGAAAGTCACACTTAAATAATCTAAAATCTAAATATTGTCTTTGTTCTGCTGGATGGGTAGAAACAGTTTCTTTACTTCACATGATGTTCTTTCAGGTTATGAAAGTCTGTTTGGATCAATCAAAATGTGAGTAGAGCATCTTAAAATCAGACAATTTTAGAGCAAATAAAAGGAAAAGACAATAAAGACAGGAAACAACTCTCACCTCTCACCGCCGTCCATAAACACTCGAGGAATCGTCTCTTGCGGCGCCTCATTCAGACTTATACAGCCGCGTGTTTATGGGCCATTTTACCATAAACTTTCATTTACAATATACTTACTGCCCCTAATACGCCCCTGTATTGGCCACATTGATTGTGGATAAACACAGGAGTTGTAAAGGAGCAGTGCTGGAACGGTAGTAATGCTGTAAAGAGCAGATAATACTGAAGACATGACGGGACTACTGGTATTCCCCAGAGAGAGCTCCAGAATCTCCATGAGAAATAAAGATACAGGTGAATAGAGAAACTAATGTAGAACTACAGATCAAGCAAAGTAATAAAAAAGAGAATAAAGCAACATTTAAAACAATATTCTTTGTTGGGTTTGCTCTATTTTGGATCAAACCTTTTTTAAATATGAATGAAATCTTGACAACACAAAGTCAAGTTTTAAAATGAAAATACAATTTAAAAAAACAACAACAATAAAACATACATTTCAAAATTCAACTTATTTCTAATTATAAAAATCAAGGCGAGATACGTTTATTTATTAAAGACTGTTGAAATATAAATGTTTTTTTGCAGTGACAGTGCCTCAACTGGAGAGCACATCTCACCAATGCTTACTGCATCTCACCGGTAGAACCACAGCACTTCTGCTACGCTTTGTAGAAACAGTTGAATCTGATTTGAAATGTTCAGTATGCTTCATATTTTCTTTCATTCAGTGACATTACAAAATTAAAATGCAGAAACAGGCATCAAATGTAGCATCAGCTGCTGGAAATTACACCTCAAAAGAATAAGAGTTGTTCGTTCCACCATAAGGAGCTTCGACAATATCATTGACAAAATTCGTATCAGATGTCCCGCCCTTTCTTGATTCTGATTTGTCATTGATCAAGAAGTGACTTTGAAGAGTGCACCAAAAGTTTAACTTTTTTCATCAGTGCTGAGAGAGAAGTGAGTTCTGAAAAACGCAGAACTGCATTTGGTTTGAATGAAAAAAAGTGACTTTAATGGAAACAGGACCTGAAGTGTTATTTATTATACTACAAAGAGATCGTAGAGTACAAAGATTTAAATTAAATTAAATTTTGCAAAAAAAATAAAATAAAACGTGTTGTGTGATCGAACACTGAAGTGGGCAAAAGAGCTGAATATTTGGAATAAATGAATTCAACACATACAATAAATAATTGTGACGTTTAGGAAAAACATTTTAAATTAAACATATCCCCAATTTCGTTTTATCTGAGATCTTAATGTATTTTTGTTAAGAAAATAAAAAGTTCTTTATTGTGTCTGGCATGTGCTTCTGAAAATATGTGTTATATAAATTTAGGAGATATCACTGCTCTCAATTTAAAATATATAGAGAAAGAAAATCATAATTTGTTAAGGGTTAGAAATAAAGTAAATACAGTAAAGTATTATATAAAGTAAAATACATTTAACATTTTTTACTTCCACTGAAGTGTTTCTTTCAACCCGAAATAGGTGACCAAAAAGTTTAACTCTTGACAATCAAAAATATTAGACTTGAGTTTTAGCGTACAAGAAAAAAGAAAATGAGCAGACTTTACATTAAAAATTACAAAAGTATGACCGCAACAAATTATATTTGAATATTTCTAATTAGACGTGTTAGCTGTGTGTTTGAGTGTATTTGTGTTTGTGTAATAAAGCCTGTGTTGTTTTACGGCAGCTGTGTGTTCAGGTGAAACGAGGAGTTTTATGAAGGCAGTGATTACAGTCTATCAGTCAGACAGATCGTTGTCTCAATTACAGCTCATCATACAGTAAACGGCTGCAGCCCCATTAACCTACATCACACCCACACACACACACACACACACACACACACACACACACACACACACACACACACACACACACACACACACACACACACACACACGCACACACACACTTAGTTTAGTGTTGCCCCTTATCAGCTTGACAATTTCAATTAAGTGAAGTTTATATTGTATGGTTGTATTGACTGTACAATCCTCCATTTGTTTATTATTATTATTTTACTGCCTTTAATTAGACAAGCAGGTGTACCTTAACACAACAAAACACAATGTGTGTTTTATTTTGTTCTTTTATTGCAAGACTACTTAGTTTTCAGATTGTTTTACACTGCATCATTTTGTACAAAAGTGATCACTGCCCGGCTAGAAAGAGAAC